>NC_022026.1:31267307-31274623 GCF_000317375.1 Microtus ochrogaster
TTAATAAATAAAGAAAAAAAAAGAAAAGGTAAGTAAGTCAGAAGAATGGTGAAGGTAAATTAAATAGAAGTATTATCTTATTCAATAACAAAAATATTATATTTTTGAACTTTAGCATAGATAAACTTCAAAATTATTAGAAGTTAAAAATTAAACTTCAACAGACAGAAGGATATATGATGTTATGTTTATTAAATTTCCATGTAAAACATCATTAGAAATAAACTAAAATTATTTTGCCTAATTGTGATAGAAAAAAATAAGGGTTGCCATGAGTGATGGTCATGTATGTAATATGGTGGAAATGCTATAAACCTGAGATGTGATATTTGTCCAGAATTTTGAATTTACTAATATTTGTAGATTGCAGACATGAAATATGTGAATTTCTAAGTTATTCTTCAAATAAACTGTACAAAGATATCAGACCCTGGTAAATACAGCATCACTTTCAATTCACATCAAAACATCATTTGGTGTTTGAAATAAGCAGCCTGATACTGATACTCTGTAGATACAGTCTGATTTTTTTTTTTTTTTGGTTTTTCGAGGCAGGGTTTCTCTGTGGCAGTCTGATGTTTTATATGAATCAATTGTTGATAAGAATTATATTTTCTTAATGTAATTAGTACAACTGATTTGCAACCAATTATCTTTGGAGATTACATAGAAGAAAGTAACCAACCGTTTTATTTTTATGGTTATTAAAATTATCCTTTTCTTAATTATGACTGCTATTGCATTCTTATTCCCCCAGCTCAAAATTTATTCAGGGAAAGCTATCTCCTATGAATGCAGGTTTGATCCTATAGGTTCAGAGCATCTTATATTTTACACTTAGAAAGAAAAAGAAAATTACATATATTACAGATGTGATTTCCAGTCTACATTTGACACTGAAGAATAAATGAAAGTGTGAGATTTTGAAGAACAAATGTCATTTTATGACTATTAAAAATAATTAAAAGATAATTTTCCTTTCAACAAAAAGATATCTGTTTTATCACAGTCCTCACAACTTGAGATCATCTTTTGATCACTTAAAAATAAATCAGTAGGCAAAACATATTATTTTGACGAATTTGTACAGTATAACAATGTCATTATATTATAAGTTGGTAGATTATGTTGGAAAAAACATGTATTTAAAGTGTTTATTTTTCTCTTAGAATAATATGCAAAAAGGCAATTACAGGAAGTTTCACTACTGGCTACTAGCAATTTCTCTACAATATATCTGGATTGTAATTACTTGAAATTTAACAATGGCATCAAACAAAACTTGCATTGTGCAAGCGAACAAGTGTTCGCAAAAGGAACATCATGTTATACCCTTAAGTTCAAATATAAATTTTTTTTCCAATTGGAATTTTGAGAATAATATAATTATCAGAAATCCAGAAAACTGTGAATTAGCTCAAAATTGGTTTCTTTCAATGCAGAAAAGTGCAACCAAAACTTCAGAAGTGGCATTTTCTGTTCCTTCTAATCTATATAAATCACTTATCAGTCCAAAACAGCATTTGATTGATTCAATCATGGAAGAATGTGGAAGATTCAATATTTATTTTTCAAGAAACAAGTCAGGTCCTCAAAAAGTCATTATTAGAGGCCCTGCAGAAAATGTTGAAAAGGTGAATAAAAAATTTCTGAAACTATTGGAAGAAGAGAAAGCCAAGAGTTTTTCTATAGCTGTCTGTGTCAAGTCAAAATATCACAAGTTTCTCAAGAATAAAAATGGTGGCAATCTTCCCAATATGTGTGTAAAACATGGGGCACATGCTATTTTCCCTACCCCTAAAAATAAGGATCAGGATTTAGTAACAATCATAGGGAAAGAGGAAGCTGTAAAAGAAGTACAAAAAGAACTAGAGCCATTGTTGAAAGACTTAGAGTATGTGGTGGAGGATAGCATACTGATAAATCGTAAATTTCACCATTATTTTGTCATGGGAAGGGATCAGCTAATACGAGAAATGACTGAAGTTTATGCTGGTATGATTATTAACTTTACTTATGAAGGAAAACAGAGCATCAGAGTTACAATGAAAGGAGAAAAAGCTTGTGTTGAAGCAGCAAAAAAACACATTGAACAGATTTTTGAGCCCTTGGGTTCTCATGTCACAACACAATATGTTATTCCGCAGAAGTTTTATACTTTTTTCATGGGACCAATGTGTTCCAAAGTCCAACAAATTGCTAAGGATTATAAAGTTCAATTCATATTCCCAGACAAAGAAAAGCCAACTATATATGTACAATCAGTGGTTCAGGAAACTGGGAAAGAAAAGGGGGGAAAGAACACTAAAGAACTTGCTTTTAGTAATCAAAGGAAATGTAAAACCATATTTGTCTCAGGTCAAATGGAAAATTGCAAAGCTGCTATGGGAGCTCTTGAGTATCTAATTCCTGTGACTGCTGAAGTCCACGTGCCCTCTCACCTACATCCTTACATCATTGGGCACAAAGGAAGTGGGATAAAGAAGCTAATGAGTGAATTTGATGTCCATACTCAGGTGTCACAACCAGGAGGCAATTCTGATATCATATCCATAATGGGTCTTGCTGCCAAGGTGGAGAAAGCCAAGACTAAATTAGAAAAGCAAATCAATGATTTACAAACAAAAATGGAAGATCGTGCACTAAGAAATTTTAAGCTAACATTTACTCTAGATCCAAAATACCATTCCAAAATCACTGGTCATAAGGGCTTACTTATTGCTCAGATTTGCACAGAGCATGATGTTACTATCCATTTTCCAAAGAAAGGAAACCGTGAGATAGAAGACCAAATCACAATTACCGGCTATAAAGAGAACACACTAGCAGCAAAAAATGCAATAATGAAAATGTTGCATAAGATAGAAAAAACTATTTCTAAGGAAATCCCACTAAACCACCAAGTTCGTGACAGTATTTTTGGACTTGGTGGAAAAGCCATCAATAAAATCATGGATCAATTTCAAGTAGACATCCGGTTACCTCCAAAAGGATCCTGGAATTCCAATATCACTGTGATTGGCCTCTCTGACAATGTTCAAGATGCAATTGACCATATCCTTGATCTTGAGAAGTACTACCTATCAGGTATCATAAGGTATGAATCTCCGTTGGATAATCTTAAGAACACCTATCTTTACAAAATAACCATGCAATCACCGAAGTGTTTTTTGAAAAGAGATGTTCCACGTAATGCAAAAGCCACCCCAAACTCCCCAAATGATGATTCTGAAGAATTCCCCAAACTGAAACAACAAACACCTCCCAAAACTCATCCTTGGAGACCATAACAAAAAAAATGTTAAAAAAAATAAAAGAAATTGTTCCAACCTGCTTACATGAAAGTACTATGAAAAATTTTATTTTTTAACTAATGGACCTACTGGATTGTAGGCACATTTCTGATATATTTGCATCATATATTTTGTACTTCCAAAATGTGTCACGGTAAATTTTGCTTGCTTCCATTTATAAGAATGAAATATGTACCAAATTGTTTTTTATTTTTAATGTAGACTTGTTTTTTTAACTCCTTTCGCAGCATTCAGTTTCCATTGTTCTGAATATACTCCATTTATGTATTCTATATATACAATAGGCATCCTAAGTTTCATGGTATATCAGTGCAACATCTTTTACTTTTCATTATTATGAACCTCAGAAACTGTCACATAGGAGCTACATCTTTATGTTTGCCCAAACAATACTCCATTTACTTCATAAAAACCACACTCTAATTGTGATTTTTTGTTTCTTTCTTCTTGAGTTATTTGAATTATTATTTATTTTATAAGGATCAAGCAACCTATTTCTCATTTATTATAGCTTACAACATGGGAAGAAACACAAAATACCATCACTGACCTATGTATTCATGTGCTGTTGTAGTACTTGCACACTAAATACTGTATCAGTGATATTCCAGAGAGCCAAAGATGCTAAAGAACAACAGATTTTGTTAAATGGAATTGTATACTTAGGTAATATCTTGGTAATTATGTATTTTTTGTTTTCTTTGATTTTTTTTTTTGTCTCTAGACACACCTTTAGAAACAATCCTAGAGGAAAAATAACAAATCCAAGAACAGGCTATGTATTTATTTTCTTTCCTGCGAACTCTTAGATTGGTAAACTTTGAGGATATAAAAGTTTTCAGTTTGTTATTGTTTCTTCTCTTTCTTCATTTCTTTTTTTGTCCCAGTCACTATGTAAAGGGTTACTGCTAAAAAAATACCTCATGTCTGCCATCCTAGCTCATGCTTTCAATTTCTTACCCTATTTTATTTTAGATAATTACCGAAGTCATATGATCTTACATTAAGGTATTAGGTCTTCCTTTGGTTTGCTTTTTATTTTGACAGAGGGTCCATGCCTTGCTCAAACTTCTATTCCTCTTGTTTATTTTTCCAAAGTGCTGGAAAAAACAGACATGTGCAACATAATATGAATTTTCACTTTGGATCATTATCTTTACATCTCCAAGAAGCAGAGGAGTTCTCAGTATGTTGTCCACATCATCAATAGCTGCTATGAATTTACACTGGTAGATATTGTCTTAGAGTAGTATTGATTTTGAAGCCTTAAGTCTTTAAGGATTATAGGCAAATAGCCTGGTATTTGGTCCTAATCCATGAAGCATAGCCATTATGCTTCCAATAAATCTGAGATATATTTATCCACACTTACAGAATGTTATTATGGACAATATAGCAGATTATTTTGTTTCACTTGAGTATAGTGCTTAAAAATCAGTCATTGATTACTAGAAATAATTTAGTCTGTGGCATGATAAAAATACATGAATAACTCAAATTGCATTTATTTCAATGTTAAATGATAAGCTGTTTTATATTTCATTTAAAATTATTTTACAGCAATTGTTTTTGAACAAAGCTGTATTAGTCAGAGTTATTTAAAAATACACGTTATACGATGAATATAAATTAATGGTGCATTTCTTAGAGTGGCTTCAGGATGTGGTCCAGCTGAAGTCCAGCAATGGCTGTTTATCAAAGAAAAGACCAAGGATTTAGTAGTTGTTCAGTGCATGAGGTTGGATATCTCAACTGGTCTTCAGTATACATTAGAATCCTAAAGAAGTAGATTCTAACTCCATTGAAGAAATACCTCAGCAACAGTAATAACGAACTTATTAGCAAGAGGGCCAGCAGTCAAAAAGCAAAAGTTACCTTCTTCCATGTCCTTTTGGTGTGGACTGTCATCAAAATGTGTGAACCAGATTTAGGGTGGATCTATCCATTTCATTGATTTAATGAGGAAAATTCCATACAGGCAGGCCCAGTTTATTAGATTTTAGTGGAGTTCATATATATATGCAATTTGACAATCATAATTATCCTCACAAGTCTTTCCTTTCTCAACTTGACACACAAACACATATCCTTAAACCATGCTTAATTTCCAAATGAAAACAGCAGCCATGTCATAGTACTGTGTAAAAACACAAATTAATCCACATACAAAACATACATAACATAGTAATATTACATATAAATCAATGTTGGAATCCTTCTAGAAGAAGCACTGTAACACAAATAAAAGTGAAGAAGAGGAGATATCATGGTGGAATAGATAGGGAAAGACCTCAGTATCAGCTAATGGTGATGAATCCACAGGCTGCAATCCTGCCTGGCTGTCCAGCTCTGTGGGCTGCAAGTAGCAGGGGGAGAAGTGTTGGTGGAAAATGCTCAACACTGTTTGGCCAATAGCTTACACATATTTTTGGCTAACATTTATATCTTAAATTAACCCATTTCTATTAATCTGTGTATTATCACAAGGGTGTAGCTTACCAGTAAAGGTTCTGGGGTGTCTGTCTCCTTTGGCAGCTACATGGCATTTCCCCGACTCAGTCTACTTTCTCTCTCTATCTCTGCTCAGATTTCTCACCTGGCTTTCCTCTACTAAGCCGTTAGCCAAAACAGCTTCTTTGCTAACCAATGATAGCAAAACCTATTCAAAAAACAGAGGAGGATTTCACATCATCTCTCCTTTTCTGTCTAAACAGAAGAGAAGGTTTTAACTTTAACATAGTAATATTACATATAACAAAACAGGTATCAAGCAAGAATTACAGTTACAATATTTATATCTACTTTATATTTATCATAACTAAGGAAAACTATATCTATTCTTCAACTCCATCAAAGACTCCAGAAGGATATAATATTACCTAAGTTAACAGGAAGAACATTGTAAGGAACTTCCAAAATTCTAGAATTGACAGAGACATTTCACTGCCTGGGCAATCACGCAAAGTTCTTCTGTAACATTGATGCTTCCATCTTCAGTCTACAGGCCCATAGTTTCCTGCAGACTTTTCTTTTTTTTTTTCAAATTCTTAGGCTTTTATTACATTTATTCTCTTCAAAAATATCATCTCTCTCTCAGTCCTCTCTCTGAATTTAAAAAGTTAGGTGTTTGCTACATTTAAGGCGATATTGATTCAACAACATTCTTGTTTATTCAAGATGCAAGGAACAACCTTCAAGAACTTGGCAGTACCATATAAAGTATGCACACGGCTAGATGCATGCTCTCTAGTCAAGAGGAAAGGAATGCTTCGTAAAGGTTGTCAGCGGGGTCACAGATTTCACAATTTTTCCGTTGAACACACATGCTAAGAACAGGTCCCAGGTATGGAATTCCCACAGAACATTCATCTGTGTTCATGTCTAACACAGGCAGTTGAAGATCAGTGAGGTTGCCCAATCTGGACAGCTCAGCTCTGGCAAGGAAGACCCACATATCAATCAGGTTTTGTCAAGTTTTGTCCCCATCTCACAGTCTACATTACAAAACAGTCAGTATTGTATTTATTCACAGTTTTTTTCCACCAACATGAACATTGGCCTCTGTTTCAATGTCAGGCTGTATTTCTTTGTCCTTGTTGTCTTCTGCTTTCCACTTGTAGGTGAAGTTCTACTCTGCCATGAGAAAAATCTTGTTCTTAGGAGCTCAGTACTTTAGAAAATGTACTGAGCAGTGGTGATCCCTATCTCCCCTTTCTAGAAAGTCAGCTTCTCAGTTGTTTTTGAGAGTTAGCCTAAATCTTTGTTTTGTTTTCCATATGGTGGGTTTCTCTCTCACACCACCTTATGCTTAAATCCCTGTCTCAAATGCCTAGTATCAATGTTTGAAATGTTTAGCCCCTGCTCTGTGTTTACATGAGAATCAGATTCTCCACTTTCACAGGCTTCACATAGTACAGATCATAAACAAACAAGCATATTCTGTTTATCAAAACAGTTGTTGGGTTTAAGGACACAGAAAACCACACAAGCATTAAGAATAAA
>NC_022026.1:31285126-31293589 GCF_000317375.1 Microtus ochrogaster
AGGAGCTGGGGGAGGGGGGTTTGTGCTCTCTTCCGGGACACTCCACCCCTGGATAGCACACACTCACCCGTCCAGATGGGATTCCTCAGCAACTCAGGAAGCAATTTTTAAATAAACAGTGGAGGGTTTTATACAGAGTTCTAGTTGAGAGAAGCTAAGAGTAAAGTGAAATGACGAAGGGTCTCTTCAATGATTAGCACATTCTAGATACCAAGTCTATCCTGCAGACTTTTCCATGAAGCAGAAAATTTGAAGATCTGTTTTGCTTCTGTTAGCAGTTTGTCAGTCACTTTTTTCCTGTAACCTTCAAAATGTTTGGAAGATTCTTTCATGAAGCAGAAACCCTAAAGTACAATCTCACCTTGAAGCAAGTTTAGCCATCATTTTTCTGTGGATCTTGCATGTCCAGTTCATACAGCATACTATCAAGCAGTCCAGACAAAAGCAGTTTCTTGCCAAGATTGCTGAAAAACTCCATAAGGAGCCTCTTTGATGCCCATCTTCCCCTTTAAGTATATTGGTGCTGCCAGGAGCAGATATGTCTCACTGTCATGAATAGTCCTAAGTTCTTAAAACATTTTAAACGCCATATTCTGTATGTCTTTAAAAGTGATGAAGAATATCTATCTAACTATATATTGCTTTGGGGGGGGGTCTTCTTTGATCAAATCATATTATCCAGTAAGGAATCCACATCTTTCTATTTTCTGTGGAAACAAAAGCAGAATCTCTTTTCCAAAGCAACATAACCTTAGACCCAAATTTTAAGTCAAGATACCTTTAAAATATATATTGGTTTAGTTTAGCAGCTCATGCAACTAAATATCTCCCTGTACATTCACAGTCAAAACATTCAAAGGAAACACAATAATATATACAATCCAGACTCTCTGTGTATTTTTCATCTTTATGTGGCTTATTTTTTACTCCTTTAATCTATGACTATCTATACTTTGTCTCTTTAAAGATTTTGTTTTATTTTTTAAAACTATTCTTTAATAACTGTCTATATTCTTTTTCTTCTCACTCTGAAGCCTGCACACATTTTTTAAAACACACTGTGATCTGTTCAGAGGTTTGTTTCTGTCTGAATCTGTCTTTATTGCATATCTGTAATCATTTTCTGACCAGGAGTACATTTCAAATGATAAGCAGCTTGTTCACAGCAGCTCTGGATGATGGTTCCACATTGCTCGGCCTTCCAATATGTCAGAGGTAATTTTTCTGCTAGCTATGGGACCATCAGGTAGGAACTGTGCTCACCATCTCAACTTTGGTAAGCAGTTGGCCCATGCTGCCACCAACTTGCAGTACAATGCCCACAAAGCTTATTCAAGTGCTTTGCCTACTGAAAGAGCCAGAGCTGTTTGTGCAACTAGCATGAACCAGGATGCCTTCTTAAAGGAGCCACACAGTTTTTACTATTACCACTGAGTCAGGAAGCCTTCTTTTAAAGGAATAATGTCTCTGTTTGCTTGTAGCAAACAGAGCCCATTTAAGAAAATGCTGCTACCATGAAGCCATACTTTACTCTGCTTTTTTTGTGTCTAGAATTTTTTTCCAAGCTCTCTCAGGCATTATGTGGATGTAGTCAGCCCATATTGGCATTCCATTTTGTATGCAGAAACTGCTTATTCATTTAAAGTCCACATGGATACAAATAATTACACAAAAATTATATTAATTATAGCACTGTTTGCCAATAGCTTATGCATAATTTTGGCTAACTTATATCTTAAATGAACCCATTTATATTAATATGTGTATTACCATGAGACTGTTACCTACTGGTAAAGTTTCCAGAATGTCTGTCTCCTTTGGCAGCTATGTGGTATCACCCTGATTTTGTCTACTTTCTCCCTATCTCTGCTCAGATTTCCTGCCTGACTTTATTCTACTAAGTCATTGACTAAAAGAGCACCTTTAATAAACAATGGTAATAAAACATATTCATAGCTGCAGAGGTGAAGCATACATCAGAGAAACCTACAAGTTCTATGTTTTTTCATCTATTGGCTTGATCATATCTTTAAACATCTGTTTATATTAATGAGTCCTTCCATCTTGGTGTTCCCAATATGCTTTATTAAAATAGTTGGGGCAGGTTAAACTCTACAATATGTACAAGAAAATTTGGAATTAATTGGGACCCCTCTGCTAGGTACTTGCGACCAGGATAATAGTGTGCATGTTGTCACATCCTGAAAAATAAAAAAAAAAGCTAAAGATTTGATTGGTTTCTCCTGATAATATTGCAAAAATCGCTTCTATATCCACTTATCTTTCTGCTCCTCTTACCATGTTATGGTACAATACAAGGATATATCTCAAACTCTAGAAGGTGCTGGGTTCATATTCTTGAATATTACAGACCTAGAAACATGAATTCAAATAAACTCCCATTCTTCATCAATCACAAATTCTTGAATAATTTTTTATAATAACAAAGTAAATTAAAATATTTGCCTACTCTGCTTGAGATTATAGTTTTTAATTTAAACCACACTGTATATAATATATTCTAATCATAGTTTCCCCTCACACAACTCCTTTTAAGTTCCTACCCACCTTCCCATCCACTCAAATAATCATTTATTTTTTCCTCTCTCATTAAAACACAGATATCTAAAATAATAATAAATAATAAAATAGAGTAAATGAAAATGTAAATAAATAATTCAGAAGGAAACAACCAAAAATGGAAGAAAAAGCACAAGGAACACATACATATGCATTACATATACATTTATACACAGAGAAATCCCATAAAAATAAAAATAACAAAGCATATTGTATAAGCAAAAGACAAGTAAGGTAAACTAAATGCCTAGACAATTTATTATGAGACAACATAGCCCTAATACTCCATTGAGTTCATTGTGTGTTGGCCACAATGAACATCTACTGCTGGGCATGGTGTTATAATTTTGCTGGCCTTCCTTGCCAGTAACCGGTCTCCTTATTATCTACTTGTATTCTGGCTTGTTGAAGCAATAAGTCAGACAACACTTGCAACAGTAATGTCTGTCAGAATGCCTAGCCATGAAAACTCCAGCAGTACATTCACCAGAAGGACATTATTGACAAAGACTACTAATTTTGCCATTTTAATACATTTTACAGTACTTCATAACATATGCTATGCTTATTCTTCTTGGGAGTGGTGTAATACTTCTTTTTCTTAGCACCATCACCAATTCTCACCTTTTGAATGTTGTAGTCAAAGAAAGTAAGGCCATCTTCCACTTGCTTAGCAGGGAAGATCAGCCTCTGCTAATCAGGAGGAATTCCTTCTTTATTCTGAATCTTGGCCCTTATATTTTCTATAGTGTCTGAGGGGTCAATCTCAAGTGTGATAGTTTTCCCCCTAAGGGTCTTGACAAAAAGCTGCATCTTGGTGGTGGTTCCACCACAGATGGAAGGTCAGAAAGTCAAAAGAGAGAAATACCAGTCGAGATGGATCCCCAGTCATGGAAACATGGCCAGAGGTCAGGAGATCTTACCATTTGTAGCAGACAGGGTATTCGAAAGTGAACTGGTCCTGAAATGGGACCAGGATCCCTGCAATCCTTAAGCCCCTCCACGTGCTGGAAAAAGAGAGCACATAGAGAGCCTGGTTGAGTCATGTACCAATGAAATATAATTCACCAATGAAAGATACTGCCTGAGGAACGTTTGGCAGGTCCCACTGAGGGTGCCGAAATATAACACCCGATTTTGTCTTACACCCTCTGTACAGTTCGTGCGCCACTGTACCGTACACAAGGAGACCACAAAGAGACCTGGGTCATTCAAAAGGAGATCAGCTGAATGCCCTCTATGCAAACTTGGGGAAATCCTTATGTACCTAACTGCTGCACAAGGACCTCCACCCCAAGCAGGTGGGAAATTACCATAACAACAATGGAGTCAATGCCGTACAGCTAATCACCAGGAGGGGCAGGGGAAGTACAGGAACAAACAGAATGCTTTGTCAGCTGACCAGAAACTGTCCTTGCACCCCAGGAACAAGGGTATACCCGGGCCCTACAGGTCCCTCTTTTATATAAATTATGACTAGGCCTGTCTTGGGTGGCACTGGACATCAGGCAATACCCCTTACCTGTCATGGAAAGCATTCAGGTCAAAACACATTTCCTGTCCTAGGTTGGGGTAGACCCCCAAAAACCTTTCCTGTCATTGGCTCACTAGTCATCCATCACCGAGTTCAGCCAGATTTGTGCTGAAATATTCTCTGGGGCAATAGCTAAGAGGACTTGCCACGTGACAACATTGACCTGAGTTTGCCTTTGGCTCTGGCACCATGAAACCATGAAGATTATACTCCAGCATATATAAGCATTCCTAAGGAGACTGTGCCTGCTCAATCCTTAATAAGTCTGCCCAAATTGGAGCCTTTTAAGTAAGGTCTCAGCGCTGGTGAAATGAACCCTGGTATAGCTAATTAGAATAATCTCAAGAGCCAATTTGTAAATTGTGCATTCCAGGGTCCATGAATAACAGCAATAAGCCTATTACTGTAATATCTAGCAGTGGTCTTTAACCACAACCAATAGCAAAATTAACTGCACTATACATTTGTAAATTTAGCTCAATTTGAATGGCCAAGGCATTTGCAACCTTCCCTGAGAAGGTATCCATTGTGCTAGCAGAATCTACTGACTGACTAATGAAAAATCCAGCAGCTCTAGGCGCTCTGGCGGCCACAGCAATGACTGTCAATATCATGGGATGGGTAGATAGGTAGAGGAATCCTTAGCACTCTGACCACCATAGCCAGCTCCTCAGGAATTCCACAATTCTTCAGTTGACAAGCCAGAATCTCATTGATCTCTTGGCTCTGTCCTGTCTTCAGGCTTCTGGACAGGAAAATCCACAGCATGCACCAGACGCTCAGGTACCCATATTGGATTGTCAGCATTCTGTGGGAAAACACAAATAGCCCCTCTTCCCCACACCAGTACAGGATCTGCACCATACCAGGTGCCATCTGCTAGATTCTTCCATTTGACATGAGGCATCCCAGAAGAATCTGGCCGCCAATGCCGGTCAGCAGTGGTATGAGATTGAGCATCAACAGTCAAAAAATTTAAAATGTATAAAATAAAAGACAAATGGTCTCTGGGGGTGGAACCACATTCCCCCTTTTTTGTTTTATGCAAATAGGCTTTGAGCGCACAATGTGCTCCCTCCACTATAGCTTGTCCTTGAGGATTATAAGGTATTCCCGTTTTATGAGAAATTGAGAACTCAGAGCAAAATTTAGCAAAGCCAGTGCTGGTGTAGGCTGGCCCATTATCAGTTTTTACAGTTTTTGGAACTCCCATGTAGGCAAAAGCCTGGAGACAATGACTTCTAACATCCTGTAATTTTTCTCTTGTATGAGCTGAGGCAAAAATAAGATGAGAATATGTTTCCACGGTTACATGAACATATTGCATGCACCCAAAAGACGGAACATGGGTGACATCCATTTGCCATAAATGATTAGGAGCAAGCCCATGAGGATTAACTCCCAAATGGGGAACAGTTAAAAGTTCTGTACACAGAGAGCACTTTTTAAAAATATCAGTGGCTTGCTTTTGAGATATCTTAAAATGAAATCTTAAAGACCCAGCATTGAGATAAAAACGATTATGAGCTTTTTCTGCAGCTTCATAAGATTCCTAACTCACTGCATAAATTTGTCGAGTAAGCTGATTAGCCAATGCATTCCCTTCGCTCAAAGGACCAGGGAGGTCAGTATGAGCCAGCAAATGTCCTATGTAAATGGGAACAGATCAGGCCCAAAGCAAAATTTGAATAGCCAAAAACTGCATCTGGACTCGAGATACAGAGGCAATATAAGCTGCAGTTTCCAAAGCTGCAAGAATTTTGGTTATATACTGAATGTCAGTAAAAAGGTTAAATGGAATATCAGCATATTTCTCTAGGGCCACCTGTACAGCAACCAATTCAGCCACCTGAGCAGAGTTAGTATTAACAGGTTGAATATCAAAATCAGGAGGGGAGGCTACCACAGCTCTCCCAGTGGAGGATCCATCAGTAAACACATTTCGTGCCCCTGCCAGAGGCTGCAAAGTAATAACTTTAGGGAAACATACCAGATGATTTTTGAAAAAGGTGGCCAATGTATTATCAAACTTGCAGGAATTGGTGCATAAAAACAATGTCCAATCTTTAGCAAAATTTTGCATCCAAGTTATTTCTGCCTGGGTATAAGGTGCAATAACCTTATCAGGTAACATTCCAAAAGTTTGTAAACTAAGTTTATACCCTTTCTGAATAACACGTAGCACAGCTGATGGGTACGAGATAACAATTTTTAGGAAGAAGTGGATGACCTCTAGCTGTTCCAGGAACTTACTCTGTAGACCAGGCTGGCCTTGAACTCACAGAGTTCCCCAAGTGCTGGGATTAATGGCTTGTACCAGCACACCTGTCTTATTTCCTGGGCTGATTAACCATCCCTTTACCTGCAGGGCAATACCTTTTAATGTGTCCTGATCTTCCCCATTGAAAACAATTCTTTCTTCTTGTTCCACCTTGACCCTCCCTAAGGTCAGAATCAATTACCTGACCCATCACTTGAGTGCCATCAATGTCTCTGCATAACCGGATAAAGTCATTTAAATCCCCATTTCTATGGGGGAGTAAAACCTCCTGACAAAATTGATAGCTGAGTCCACATCCCCAAAAACCTGTAGAAGGTGGTCAATAAACTCAGAATAAGGTTCTGAAGATCCTTGAAGGGTCTTTGAAAGCTGTTCTCTTGCTCCTTTGTTAGGTAAAGTTTTCCAAGCTTTAACAGCTGCTGCAGCTATCTGACCATAAATTGCAGGATCCTTTGCAATCTGTGCTGCTAAACCAGCATATTGTCCTTTACCAGTTAATATGTTAATGTTATCCTGGGGAAACACGGTTCGACATTTTTCCCTGCAGCCTTTTTGCAATTTTCCTGTGTTTCACCTCTCCATAACAAATAATCTCCCCCTGAAAGACAAGCCCTACAATGTTGCATCCAGTCACTGGGTGTAAGGTTGAGTTCTAATGCAAAGGATTCCAATAAAGCAACAGTGAAAGGAGCATGAGCTCCATAGTCCATAACTGCTTCTTTTAACTGCTTAATATCCTTAAAGGCCAAGGGTTTATGCTGCCTGATCCTCTGTTCTTGCTGATCAATAGTTTACACAACAGGATAAATCTGCCTCTACTTAGATTATTTAATCTTTTCTGGATCTCTTGGATTTCCACCTCTAAGTCTATAGGGGCAGAAGCAGTAGTACAAGGATTTTGCAGCAGAGGTCTCATGGAGACATCTCTGTTTGCTTCCTTCCTTTCCTCTTTTTCTAACTTCTTTTTTTATCAGTGTGATCTCCTTTTCTAAAATTTCTTCTTCCTCTTCTATATCCCTTCTAATACTTCCTGTTCCTAAAACTTCCTGTTACTCAAAACTCTTAATAGAACTCACAGATTCTACTTCCTGAATCTCCTTAAGGGTTTTGTTCAAATTCTCTAACTGCTCTTTTACTTTTACATCACCACTGAGAAGAGCATCTCTGACTAAGCACCATAGTGAAAATATTGCTATGGGGAATTCTTCTGGCCCTCACTCGTTCAGTGCATTTTGAAGATCAGCCTTTACCTGATCCCAATCAGTAATATTAAAACCCCCTGCATGGAGAAACCAGGGAATAAACTCTAAAACCATCTTAACGATCTCTTGTGGTGTCTCAACTTTAATACCGGTGCCTTTTTTCTCCAAAAGAGCTAACAACTGGCCTGTCAACCTGCCCCTTAACACTGGAACATAATTACTTGCACCCATTACCAATACACCCTCACCACTCAATTTCTTACTGCTGGCCAGCCTTCCCGAGAACGACCTCTCAGGGATCCCTACTTCCCGATCTCGCAGATGGGTCTCTAACTGCAGTTGCCGATGTCCCAGTGGGGCAACCAATTGTAACACCGGATTTTGTGTTACACCCTCAGTACAGTTCTGCGCCACTGTACCATACACGAGTCGGGCAAGGGCCTAGAGACTGAAAGAACACACAGAGACCTGGGTCATTCAAAAGGAGATCAGCTGAATGCCGTTTATGCAAACTTGGGGAAATCCTTATGTACCTAACTGTTGCACAAGGACCTCCACCCCAGGCAGGTGGGAAATTACCATACCAGCAATGGAGTCAATGCCGTACAGCTAATCACCAGGAGGGCAGGGGAAGTACAGGAACAAACAGAATGCTTTGTCAGCTGACCAGAAACTGTCCTTGCACCCCAGGAACAAGGGTAGACCCCGGGCCCTACACAGAAAAGCAGCACTAATGGACAGAGAGAAATATGCCACACAGAGAGAACTTGGTCAGTATGAAGTTGTATTTAGGAAGGAGGGTATTGGGAGGGTAGAAGGGAGAGAGGGGGAGAAGAGGGGAGGGGAGGCGAGAGGAGAGGAGAGGA
>NC_022026.1:31293736-31294970 GCF_000317375.1 Microtus ochrogaster
GGAGAGCCTAGACCAGCTTGGCTCTTGGGAAGGGAGAGATTGATAGCGTGCGGGCTTGTATCTGAATGGAGAGCCTGCATAGTCATAACACATGGGATTTGCCCTTAACTGTGATTTGTATACCTACCTTGGAGAAAACTAAATTTTCATTTGCAAGTGACTATCAATTGGATATGCCTTCTGAGATAAGTACCAGGACTTATGGCCACTTTCCCTATTACTATTGGGACTCCAACTGCATTAGACCTGTGTAAACCCAATGCATGCTTGCACAGTCTCCACGTTTTATATGATTACCAGCCAGGCTATGTCTAGAAGGCCTTGTTTCTTTAATGTTTTCCCTATTGACTTGTAAAATTGTTCTGCCCCTTTTTACACAGGTTTCCCTGAGCCCTCAGAGCAGAGATTTGATGGAGACATCCCATTTATGACTGAGTTTTCCAAGGTCTTTCATTCTCTATGAAAACATTATACAGTTTTTGGCTCTTGTTTAATTTCCATCTGCTGCAAGGGGAAGCTTCTCTGATAATGGTTGAAGAAAAGATTGATGTATGACTATGTCACAATGTCACTGGAAGTCTGTATATTGCCATGATCTCTTGGCAAAGCAATAGTATTTGATTTTATCCTAGGCCCCTGACCTTTCTAGTATCAGGTTTGTACCGGTGTGAATAAATGCAGGCAAATATTAAAGAATATATATATAATTTTAATGATTGAATAAAACTTACAGAACCAAAGTTCCCGCACAGCACAGGAGGTAGGAAAGCAAGAGAGTGCGCAGCTTCCGCAAGCTCCATATATTCTTAAACAACCGCCCCAGGCAAACCCGCCCTAAATGGGCGGGCTTAACCCTATATCTCCCCCTTTTGTCTAAATAAGCCAGAACTAAACCAAATACAACTATAAACAATAATAACAAATTATAAATATAACTAACAATATTGAGAACAAAAGTTTTGCTAGACATTCTATCTCAAGGAGTCTAAATAATGTAGAGAGTAACTACAATTAAATATTCTTCAACTCCATCAAAGATCTGAGAAGGGAATAAATTTTACTTAACAGATGAGAGATATCCAGAATGTGCAACAAATGACAGAGACAACTGACTACCTGGGCAATCACCCAAAGTCTCTTTTGCAATGTTGAGTCAACCAACTTTGGCTAAGGCCTAACATAACTGACATACCATTATCAAATGCAAGGAACTTTCTTAGAATTATCCTACCCT
>NC_022026.1:31297620-31298148 GCF_000317375.1 Microtus ochrogaster
ACAATATGCAGAAAGAGTTATTTTACATATTGAAACTGCTGAATTTATACCTGATGATACAGAACTAACCTCATTGTTTATCCAGGTACAAGATAAGATCAGGAACAGGCTTTGCCCTATGTATATAACACACATCTGATCCCATATGGGTCTGACAGGTCCTGTAGCACAAGGTAATGCAGAAATTGATCAATTATTGATTGGTAGTGTGCTATAAGCCTCTGAATTTCATAAAAAACATCATGTTAATAGCAAAGGCTTGAAGAAAGAGTTTTCTATTATAAGGCAACAAGCTAAGGAGACTGTAAATAAATGCTCTACTTGCTCTTTCTATAACCAAACGCCACTGCCTGCAGGGGCTTATCCAACGGGCATTCAAAGGAATAAAATTTGGTAGATGGATGTGTTCCATTTTGCAGAATTTGGCAAATTGAAATATGTTCATCACACTATTGACACTTATTCAACCTTTCAATGGGCAACTGCTTTAAGTTCAGAAAAAGCTGATTCAGTAATCACTCTTTTATT
>NC_022026.1:31299030-31327360 GCF_000317375.1 Microtus ochrogaster
AAATAATTTTATACTTGATAAACTTTCTTTGCCTTTCCTCATATCTGTGTCTTTCTTTATATGTCAGTATATGTCCTTGTTGTTAATGTTTAAATTTCCCATAACAAGCAACATATTTTCCTACAGTAATCTTTGAAGTTTTGAGGATGAAGATGGGGCCCCACGACATCAACTCAATCTGGGTTTTATAACGTCATGCATATTTTTTAAGCGCTAAAATTAGACCTGTTTTTTGGTACCAACTGCAGGAGACAATTTTGAATGGTGCACATTTTTGACAACACTCTGGCTGGATTTTCTCAAAACACTCAGAGACTAATTACAATTTTCTTAGGTCAAAGGTTAATTTGGGAATTTTACCATCATTTGCTTTCACAGGACCCCCTAAAAAGAATGTTGCCCCCATGTCATCTAGAAGCAATCTTAGAGGACTACGTCCTCTCTCCCAACAGAGTTTGCCCTCAGGGTTTGGGACACCATTTAGTGGTTGGTTTAGGGTTGAGGGAATGGGGTGATATTTTATGGAATTAGTGTTATTTTCAAAAAAAGGGGGGGATTAACTGGTTTGATGGGATGATTGGTATTTCTGAATTATTGTTTTTAGAAAATTGTAATGTTACTGTTTCTTGTATATTGATATATTGAATATTGAATGTGAGTGTTCCTACCTCTATTTTTGTATGAGTATGTTTATAACTTTGTCTATATTGTATTGATACATCTGCCATATTACAATGTACATTTTTACCTTTGATATTATTTATATAATAACATTGTTTACATTTGATATGTAATGACATTGTTTACAGTTGAAGATCATTGTCTTCATATATTGCACAGTTGTTTATTCTCTTAGTCTTCAATTAGATAGGTATTGTGAATTATATGTTTGTCATATTTATTTTTAGGATAATCAGGTTTTTTAGATACATAGAGATTATATTTAATATAGATAATATAATCTTCAGCCTCTTCAAAGAGCTGTAGAAAATGGCCTTTAATCTAACCTAGAATTCTGTTCCAATGAGACACAATCACTCCTGTTGACACCAATCTACTCCCGAGAGAACGTTGAGCACCAAAAACACCCCAATGGGAGCTTGTCGTCTTGGCAGAACTGGCCTTTGGGTTAAGAAAAGCCCATACCTCAACTACTGACAAAGATACAGAATATCCATAAGTGGATGAAACAGGATTGCCTTATCTTGCCAAGACAAGGTAGGATAGTTCTAAGAAAGTTCTTTGCCTTTAATAATAGTATGTCAGTTATGTTAGGCCTTAGCTAAAGTTGGTTGACTCAACATTGCAAAAGAGACTTTCGGTGATTGCCCAGGTAGTCAGTTGTCTCTGTCATTTGTTACACATTTTGGATATCTCTTGTTTGTTAAGTAATATTAATTCCCTTCTCAGATCTTTGACAGAGTTGAAGATTAGATAATTGTAGTTACTCTCTACATTATTTAGACTCCTTGAGATAAAATGTTTACCAAAACTTTTGTTATATGTTTCTTGCTCAATATTGTTTGTTATATTTATTATTTGTTACTATTGTATATAGTTGTATTTGGTTTAATTCTGTCTTATTTAGACAAAAGGTGGAGATGTAGGGAAAGCCCAGCCCAATGGGGGGGCGGGGCATGTTCGCCTTGGGCTAATGTTTAAGTATAAATCTGGCAGCCGTGAGTCCCACCAGTCCCTTTTGTATTTCCTGTCCATCATTGGATCCCTGGTGTTGTAAGCTATCCATTCATTAAAATTTGCTGTTTCATATTAAGCTAGCCTGGTTATTATGCCACATACAAAAAGGTTACTCACCCCAAGGACGACATGAGTAATAAATAATCTCAGACAAGAAAATCAAAATGATGGGTGTCCCACCATAACAGCAAAATAAGAAGAATCAGCAAACTGTTCATTAATACCTGCTCAATGGTCTCAATTCCCAATGAAAACTCAGAATAACAAATCAATACGAAAATAAGATCATCTGCTGCTGCCTCTAAGAAACACCCCTAAACATCAAGAATAGATATCACCTTAAAGTAAAAACAAATAAAAATATATTTCAAGGAGATTCACCCAAGAAGAAAGAAAGAGTAGCCATTTTTGTATCTTACAAATTATATTTACAAAAAAAAAAAAACCCAAACTAATCACAAGAGAAATGAAAAGAGAATATCTACTCATGAAAGGAAAAATCCACTAAGGAGATATTACAGTTCTCAACATATATGCATCAAATTCAAGAGCATCCACATTTAGTAAAACAAACAAATAAACAAAAACTACTACTTCAGCTTAAATCACATATTGATCTTCAGTGAGTGACAGTGACTTCAATACCCAACTCTTGCCAATAAGCACATCAGACAGACATAATCTAAACTGAAATACTAAATGGCATAAGTCAAATGGACATAAGAGATTTATGCATTATTTAACTCAAACACAAGAGAGCATACTTTCTTCTCAGCAGCCTATGAAATTTTTTTCCTATATTGACCACATTCTATGACACAAAGGAAAACTCAACAGACACAAGAAAACTGAAATAGCACCTGCTTCTTATCTGACTTCCACAAACAAAAGCTAGATATCAACAACAACAAAACAAACAGAAAGGTTACTGAAATCAAACAACTCAATACTGCTTGAAAAAAAAAATGGGTCTAGACAGAAAGAAATGAAAGACTTTCCATAACAGAATGAAAATGAGTACACAAGATATTCAAACTTATTGGGCACAATGAAGGTTGTTCTAAGAGATAAGTTCATAAGACTAAGTACTTCCATAATAATATGAGATACTTGGAGTGATCTCATATTAGTAATTTAACATCACATTTGAAAGCTTTAGAATGAAAAGAAATCACACCCTGAAAGAGAATACAATACGAAGTGATCAAACTTACTGTTGAAATTAATAAAATAGAAACAAAAATAATACAGAGACTAAATCAAGCAACTAGTTGTTTCTTTGAGAAGATCAATAAGATTGAAGAACTCATATCAAATTAACTAAAATTCTGAGGGAGAATATTCAAATAACAAAATTGGAAATGAAAAGGGGGATATAACAACAGAAACTGAGGAAATCCAGGGAATCATGAGAACACATGAAGAAAACTGTACCCCACCAAATTGTGAAATCTAAAAGAAAACTGATTCCTGCTTTTGGTTTGGTGAATTAATTAGGGTTTCATTTGAGACCTTTTAGGGGTTGTTGTTTCATCAAACCACATTAGTCTAGAAGGAATCCACAGATTCTCATTCTCTGTGTAGACAAAAACAGAACCTCTTTTCCAAAGCAATGTATCCTTAGATCCAAATTTTGAAGTCAAAAATATATGTGTTGATGTAGCTTAGCAGCCTGTGCAATGAAATGTCTCTTTGTACTAAGTTCATTAATACTCAAAAAATTCAAAGAAAACACAAATATCTACATAATCCAGACTCTCTATTTATATTCCATTTTTGTGTGGGTTATTTTTTTCACTCTTTTAATCTATCACTGTCTGTATACTCTGTCTCTTTAAAGACTTTGTATTACTTTTCTATACTTATTTTTGTTTTCTAGTCTACATCTATTTATCCAACACTGTGACACATTTAGAGGTCTTTTCCATCTGGGTGTGTCTTTCCTGCATGTATATCTGTAATCTTTTCTCAACAGGAGCATTTCTTAAAATAATAAGCAGCAGGGCTAGGACTAAGGCTGTTTTGCCTTTTGGTTCCACCCAGTCCAACATGGTGGAGGTCCTTTGAGCCCCAACTCTGCAAGCCATACTCACAGTCCCATTTTCAGGCATACAGTGGGTCTACATTGCCATTAAGCAAGTTGTAGCACTCTGTTCACAAACCCCGTTTAAGTGTTCAACCTCCTAAAAGAGGCAAAACTGTTCATACAACTAGGATGAACCAATAAGTAATTGTTTCTCATCCTGAGTCAGTAAGACTTCTGTTAAAAGAGCCATGGTGCTCTTGATTGCTGAGAGAAAACAGAGCCCATCTGAAAAAAAATAATTTTGTCTACAAAGAAGCCATATTTAACTCTATTCTTTTGTGTCTTCAATTCCTTTCAAAGCTTTTTCAGGCTTTACATAGATGTAGTCAGCCACTTTGGCATGCAATTCTGTTGCCAGAGGCTGCTCATTCATTTCCTGGCTGCCCAGACCTGAAATAATCACACAAAATCTGTATTATTACAACACTGGTTGGCTTATTAGCATATGCTCCTTACTAGCTAGCTCTTATATATTAAATTAACCCCTTTCTATCAATCTGTGTATTTCTACATGGTTATGGCCTACCAATAAGGTTCCATCCAGTGTCTGGTGTCTGTCTCCTATGCCAGGTCCATGGCTTCTTTCTTGATTCTGCCTACTTTCTAATCCTGTATTTTCTTGGAATTCCCACCTTGCTCTATTCTGTGCTGCAATAGGCCCAAAGCAGTTCTTTATTAACCAATGGTATTCATACCATATAGAGAAGAATCCCACAAAACTCAGTTGTTGTTATTTTGCTTTTATTTTAATGCTAGGGTAGTAATATATTGCCTGAACCATGCTGGGAACGAGTATATCACTGAGCTATACAACTCTGGTCTCCTGCTATTTTGTCTTTCAATTAAATAGTGTTATTATTCATTCCATGAGAATAAACAAACATATACAAAGACAATATATTTTGACCATATCCACTCTCTAATACATATCCAACTACCAGTGGACCATTCCAGTTTAACTTAATAATTTTTCCTCAATCCTATATCATAAAACTCTGATACATACACATATTTAATACAAAAAGTCTACTCGCTCTAGACTCATTGGTAATATATTGTCATGTCAGCAGGTGAAAAATAAATCATAGAAAAATTTAGTGGTATTGTATCTTGTTGAAATTTTTGGGTGTCCCATGGTTGTGGGACATACTAATATACTGTCTAAGGTAAAGAACACATTATTGCTACTGGATCTTTTTTTTTCTTCTTTTTTATTTCTTCTTTGTGCCTTTCACATCATTAATCTCCAGCCCATTCATTTTCCTGTCCCTTCATATCTACACTTTGTCCTTGCAACACCCACAATAAACAAAACAAAATAAAATTTAAGACAAAAAAAGAAGAAAAGAGAAGGAAAAACTCCATTTCATCATGATACCTGCAGTGTGACACAGCAAGTCATGCAGTAAACACTTTTATCCATATACCTTTATTTCCAAGTGTACCTTGCAGAGTGTCATTGGTTTGGTTTGAAGCTTCTGGTTTCTGTTACACTGTCCATGCTGATCACTCACTGAACATCCACTTGGTTATTCTGCTGGAAATCCTGCAGTTTTATGTCTACAGACTGGTCTCTTCATAGGCTCCTTGAGAACCCTCAAAATTGTCCATGAAGTCTCAAGACACTGGTGGATACAATATCCATGCCTACCAATGCTTCCTAGACCTCATATTCTATAAGACAGTGTGACAGGTACTTTGCCCCCACTATTAATTATGCCATACTAAGATTGATTAGGCTCAATAGAGAAGCTAAACTTCTATGCAGCTCATACAAATGACAATTGTTCTAGCTCTAAAACTGTCATAGTTGTACTTCAGCTGCTGTTACCACCTGAAGACCCTGTCCCTATGTGGCACATTTAAGCTAAGGGGTGTTCTTTATTGACATCCAATTACATCACACCTGAATATTCCAGCAAAACTGTCCCACTTAGCAGAGTTGCAACCACTCTGGCAAAAAAGGCTCAGAATATCCTAGAACATAAGCCATGGAGTGACCTATATGTATCATGGACATTGGATATAGCTACATAAATTGCAAAGATAATACAAATGGTACCTATAAGTAACCAACAGACTATTGAATAATATATAAATAAATATCTCCAGGGTAAATTAATGTGAAATCCGCCATAAAGTTGTAAAAGGCCACTGAGCTATCAGCTGAAAAGATATGTGTACAAATATTGGCATCATGAAAAAGCAAAGGACAATGATACATTCAGAGGAACAAAATCACTCTGTAGTAAAAGACTCAAAAAAATTAGCAAATTGCCTGTAAAACATAAGCTATTGGTGGTAAAGAAACAAAGAAAGATACAAAATATAGAAATAGATAATGCAATAAAATTGATAACACATTTTCTGTTACAAATAAGCAATTTACTAAATTAAGTGAATTATTGGAAACAAACAAATGGGAATTTTAGGGAAAAAGAATTTCATACATAAAATAAAGCTATTATTGAAAACAAAAACAATGAGATATCAGTGGTTCTTAACATGTGAGTCATGACCCTCTTGGGGATAGCATGCCAGATATCTTGCATATCAGATATTTACATAATAATTCATAGCAGTGACAATATTACAGTATGAAGTCTAATAAAATAATTGTATACTTGGGATTTATTACAACATAAGGAACTGTATTAAGTCACTGCATTAGACAGGTGGAGAACAGCTGAGTTAGATCAACAAAAGAAAAATATCCTGACCTTTAAGTCAAGTTGTCTGGAAATCATCCAATGACACATACAAAAATATACAAATACAAAAAAAAAACTATGAAACTTAAATAATACCATTCCAAGGAGTAGACAATCCACTCAATGAAATAGTAGCTGAAAAATTTCTAGTTTGCAGAAATATAAAGTAAAATAAAATAAATGGAGCCCAAAAGGTTTAAGAGATATCAACTAAATTTTAGAGGTAAAAAAAAAATATATCTTAACTGAGGTGTACCCAAATCAAACTGCCAAAGTTCATGACAAGAAAAAAGAAAGTGGAAAGTGTCAAGAAATTCATAAGAGAACACCCATTAGACTAACAGTAGACTTCTAAGCAGAAACCTTAAAATTCATGAGAAAATGAGAAGATATGTTCAAAGACCCCAGAGAAAAAAATCACCAAACAAGGATAATGTTATTTACCTATAATAAACTTGAATGTGAATGGATTAAAATCACATAATTAAAAGAATAAAACTGGCAGAACTAATTTTCAAAACACCAAAATCAAATAATGTCCTGCATACAAGAAACTAAGTGGTACAATAAGGAGTAAATAAGATTAGAAAGAAAGAATGGGGGAAAATATATAATTAAAGTAGCTACACTTACATTAGTTTGATAAAGCTTAAAGAAAAAAAAAACTTTAAATAGAAAATGAACTTTTGGCCATCATTGCCTCAAAGCCCACCTTAATCTGCAGTTTTATTTTTTGTTTCTATGTTTGTTTTTGTTTGTTTTTTTATTAGAATGATGCTCATTTAGAAGCTACAGCTAAAAAAAGAAATGGAGAAGTTCTTGAATAAGAACAAAGGTTTGAACTAGTGTCTATTTTTCCCAAACTATACTCTATCTCTTCATATCACTAACTACAAATGATCACTTCAGGTGGTGATTGACACCATGGCAGAAGTGCTTTAAGTCCATTGAACTTTCAGTCTTGTTGGCACTCCTGCTCTCTGAGATTTTCATAATTTATTTCGAATTTACTAAGTCCTTTTGTTTGGAGCCAGCAATGTTCCACAAAGCAATATTTGCATTTGTTTTTTCTTCTCATCTATCATACTTGGTGTTTTGGTGAAAGCTTCACCTTAGCCCTTGGCATCCATATATCCAAAGAGTCTTGAATATTTGGGTGTTAAGTTCCATCCCAAGTCCCTTGGACTTGCGTCACCCCAGACTCCACCTCCAAGAAAGTTCACCAAAGGATGACCTCTCACCAGAGATGCTCAAGACCACTTTCACAGGATATTGAAACTGCCCCCATAGAACAAACACATGTTTTTCTGGTCTTCCTTCCCAGTCTCATCTCTGGGGTCCTGAAAGGCCACCCAGGAGCATTGACATCCATTAAACCTGGCTTTTTCTAATTTGGTTTGATTTGGTCTGATTTGAATTACTGCATCAGCAGTGAGATTTGTTGGAAGCACAGAATCTTTTCATCTAGAGGTTCTACTGAGGGGGCTGTTTTTCTCACTGGCCCAGAGCCATGTATTAGAAAAAGACCCTTCTCTCCGCACCTGCTCTCTGCCAGGATAAGAACACCATTTTCTGCATTAGTTCCAATTTCCAAGTCATTGCCTTAGAGTCCCAGGGCCTCATGATTTTTAGGATAGCTTATTGAAGACACAGCTGCATCATGCACCCATCCTGACAAGGGCAAGGACCTGCCTTGTCCCTGTGGGAATTCTTTACCAAGAAATGTCCTGTTAAGGTATTTCTGATACCAACCCCCCTCTCTCTTTTTGACCCAAAGTCTACCACAGTGGATGCATTGCATTAGGCTTTGGGTTTGGCATAGACTTGTGAAATAGATACCTACAATTCAAAGCCTGATCCTCAAATGCCCTTGGGGTGCCTTTTACAAAATCTTTTTTAAATCAGGGCTATCAGATACTATGGGTCGTTAATGCCTAAAACTTTTTGCTGGTGTGAGAAAAAGCAAAAAAAAAAAAAAAATCCCCTCTATAAGCCCATGGTTTCGGGATGCTGCGCTCCCATTCCCCATCATCAACCACTCCCTGTAGAGGGCTGGTTTTGAACTGCATAGAAACTCTGTGCAAGGGAGACTTAAGGTAGCATTCTTGCTGATAGGCTTAGCAAACCAAGTTGGAAAGAGGCAAACCTCTCCCATCAGTAGAGTGCCTTGCCAATGGTCAGTCCTTGAGAACACAGATGTGCACTGTTGTTCAAAGGCTCTGATTAGGTTGTTTATCTTCTGATGAGGTGTTTTTACATATTATATTACAACAGAGTTATTCCCATAACACCAAGCTTTTTGTTTAGATTGGCTAGGGCATGAAGCCCATGAAATTAGTCAAAACCAAGTGACTAGTCTATGAAACTATTTTCATTTATTATGGGAACCTAGTTTGAATCGTGATTTGAGTATTATAAAAAGAACATTGTCTTTGCAATAAAGGATGCAATCGTGTCTCCTACTCTGTATCCCCTGTGTCCTGATTCTGCAGCACTACCAAGGGTCATCCATAACCAAGGAGGTTGGGGAAGGGTCCCCAACAATTGGCACATGAACAGGTACCCTGAAAGAATGATAGGCATGCCAGATAATAATGTAAGTAATTACAGGGTAATGGGACAAACTTACTCTTCTCCGTTTCTGTCTATGCTTAAGCATTTGCTGAAAATTCTTGGTGCTCATATATCCCTTTAAACCTCACACTCGAAAGATAGAGGCAAGCAGATATCTCTGAGGGCAAAAAAGGCTTGGTCTACAAAGTGAGTTTCAGGACAGCCAGAGACACCTTTCCTTGGAAAAACAAAATAAAAAAAGAGTAAATATTTGTAATAAATAAAGCCTTCTCCCAGATGAATTACTTTCACAGTGACAGAGATGCTCTACAAGTTTATGGGCTAGAAAATGCATTAATAGTTTTTACCCAGGTGTAAGCCCTGTGATCTATTATACCAACTTGCCAAAAAAGACTAGTCCTTTTGTGCAATAGTGGCCTGATGGTTAAGAAATTTTTGTTTGTTTATTTGTTTTTGGGTTTATTTTTGGATTTGAGGACCACTTGATTGGAAGTAATCCTTACTTGGTACTGTAAAATTGCTTAAAACCTCAAGCTTGGCAGGGTGGTAGTGGCACAAACCTTTAATTTCAGGACTGAAGAGGAAAAGGCAGGTGGATCTCTATGAGTTTAAGGCCAGCCTGGTCTACAAGGAGAGTTCCAGGATAAAAAGTGAAAAGGGCTGTTACACAGAGAAAACCTGTCTGGAAAAACCACAAGTTTTTGTTGAAGTGAAAGAGGAGGGAAAAAGAATCTGGGGGAAAAAAAACTTGAGAAAACAGAATAGGAAGGACAGTGATGAGGATGAGATCATGGAAAAAGATATTTTGATTTCGGGAACCATTATGGTGTTAGTAAGAAACCTGTCTCTAGAGAAATTCTCAGGAATCAACAAGAACGACTTCAGCTAAGACCCTAAGCAATAGTGGAGAGAGGGCCCAAACTGGCCTTGTCCTGTAGTAAGACTAATAAATATCTTAAATATCAACATAGAAACTTTTTCCAGCAATTGATATAAATAGAGGTAGAGACCCGCATCAGAGCACTGGAGTGAGCTCCCAAAGTCCTGTTGAAGAGTGGGAGGAATGAGAATATGAGCAAAGAGGTCAAAAGGTAAAGACCATGATGATTACACCCACTGAAACAGTCTACCTGAGCTAATGGGAGCTCACCAACACCAGCCTGACTGGGAAGGCACAAGCATAAGACCAAAATTGTCCCTCTGAATGTTGTTGACAGTTGCATGGCTGGGGCTTACTGAGGGGCCACTGATAGTGGCACCAGGATTTATCCCTACTGTTTGTACTGGCTTTTTGGGAACCTATTCTCTTTGAATGGATACCTTGTCCAGCCTAGATCTAGGAGGGAGGGCCTTGGACCTTCCCAAAAGCAATGTGCCTTACCCTCTCTGAGAAGTGGATGAGGGAAGGGTGGAGGGTATGTGAAGGGGATAGGAGTAGGGGAGGGAGTGGGAACTTGGATTGGTATGTATAATGAAAAAAAAAGATAGTTCTGTTTTCTTTTTTAATAGACAAAACAAAATAAAACAAAAAGCTCAAGCACATATATTTCCTCCTCACTCTCTTAGATTGCATTCCCAAAGCTCAGCCTGGAGCTTCATTGTGGATCACGGTATATGGTTCCGTCAGTTGCTAGATGAAGGCTATATGATGATAGTTGGGGTATACTTCAATCTGATTACAGGGGAAGGTCAGTTCGGGTTCCCTCTCCACTATTGCCATGATAATGATGGGAAAATCTACAGATACAGCTGAACCAAGCTTGGGAAACTCAGGAACTATAGAACTACATCCATGGAGCTTCCATGGGACTGAACCTTTCCCTCCATATATGAAAGAAACAGTGGTGAAGTTTGGACTATCTGTGAGGCACCTGGCAGTAGGACTAGGATCTTTCCCTAGTGCATGAGTTAGCTTATTGGAGCCAATTCCTTATTGTGGGATGCCATGGTCAGCCTTAATGGAGGTGGAGGCTTTGGTCTTGCCCCAGCTTAATGAGTCAGATTTTGGTTTCCTAACGGAGCCCTTATTCATTGGGAGGAGTGGATAAGGGTGGGTTGGGGGCAGGAAGAACTGTGTATGGAATGTAAAAATGAAATTAAACAATAAAATAAAATAAAAACCTCAAGCAAGAGAGGACATAGAGTGGGGTAAGACACATAATCTTTTTTTAACTAAATTGCACAGTGTTATACTGCCTTCTTAAAATATGTTTACTATAGAAAATTACCACTCTTAGACTTAGAGAGGCTTCTTTATAGAGAATTGTGATGACGGCTGTGTCAAACGGCTAGTCAAGATACTGAAAATAACAGACAGTATTCAACACCATACTATTTCTTCCAAGGTTCATGGAACATTGTGGAAGGACAAGAAAAGCTGAAAAAGAGGAACAAGTCCATGTTACAAAATGTCGATTTTGGAAATATACAACCCTGGAATCACAAAATCTGAAAAACTGCTGATGAACACACTGGTATGCATAATAATGGGTCTATCCTCAAATAAGCAAGGGTGTGGGAAGAACTCAGGGGATCCTACCACTCAGTGTTGAAATATTTCCTGTGAATATATTAAGGAAAAGAGGGAGCCATTATTTCCAGTTGAGTAACCATTAGTGACTCCGCCAGACTTTGATGGATAGTTCCAGTCTGTTACTAAAATTCCTTCACAGTGGGCGACACAAGCAATGCCTATTCCTTTTACTAAATCCTTAATGATAAACTGAGGAATGAGTCTACCAAATTTCACTCTGGAGAACCAATGAGATTATTGGGGTTCCTTACAGATCATAATGAAGGGCTACTTACATGTGTGTGGGCAACCTTTCCACAACCAGCTATGACATGAAAAGTCTTGCTTAGTAGATATGAGGGTTTCCCTGTAGCCATAAGCCCCTATTCTAGTCTCCTGGCCTACATATATACTCTAGCCTCTCTCTAAGGCCACCAGCCAAGAGTTTATAGTTCGTAGTGTGTATACCACCAACAAGCCGATCAGGGATAATTTTTTTTTTCAATAAAGAGCAGAACAATTGAATTCTCAAGATAGTAGTTGCTTGGATCAGAGGACAATTATTCATCATACTCTCCTTTTACTCCAGCTTTACATTCTTTCTGACCATTTCTTCCCCAGTGGTTCCTAAACTTTATAGGCATTGCTAAAGATATGTTCCTGTATTTGTCTCAGTCAAGGAGGGCACCACATCCCTATGCCTTCCTACTCATTCCTCCATCCTTGAACATGGAAGTTGATGAGTTTCAATAATATTCTCTTGGCTCCAAAAACGCAAAAGCAAAATACAACAAACAGAAATATATCCTTTGAATGGTGGTTTGAAAAATAACCTATGAGTGAAAACAATTATGTGGAACACCAGTGCACCACATCCTTCCAATGACACAATCATAGAGGCTTCTCCACTGGAGTCTATAACGTCCCAACGCACTGTTCCACATCATGGGCATAAATGACATATATGACTTCCTCAATTTTAACCTGATCTTAAATCCCTAGGAAAGCTGTTGGCTATACATATATATCTCAGTCCACTATAGCACCAGTAACACTATCTAGTATAGCATGTCCATAGTACAGTACATGTGCGCATTATTAAACAGTATGGTTGGTAAAAGTTCTCCAGTGATAAGCATTGAATGTTAAGGCATAATGAATGTGCAAGACAACAGGGTGTTCTAGCTTACTTCTAGTTTGATTTCTCTGACACCTGACTTGTAGTATGCAATGTGTTCATCAGTATGGTCTTACCATCTATTTCTAGTATGCAACCAAAATCAATCACAATAGTATTTATAATTGAGAGCGTTTCTGGGGTCTCCCAAGCCACAAGCTTATCCTGGGATAACCCCTCTCTGGCACTGCTGTTCTCAGTTAATAATTGTACCGCTTCTTAGAGGATCTTCTTCCACCCATGTCAGTACTTAATGTCTTCAAATTTTGCTTTAGCAACCCATTCTTTTTTAAACTAACCTCACAAGTAGAGTATTAGAGAAGGTAGATACCATTGAACTAGATTGTCCTCAGCCCATATTTACATACACAGGCACGTGAAATGAGTGGTACAGTCACTATCAATTCTATGTAGGCAGCCATATAAAACAATGAATTGGGTAATGCCCTTGATGTTAGCTTCCCCTGTTGCTCCTTGAAGAGAGAGGTATCTACACGGCTTGTATCTATATATGCAAGAATGATCATTTAAATTATTGGCAGGGGGTCTATATAATGAATCTGCCAATCCTTCATTGGACAGGTTGATGTATACATACATCCTATCATAGTATCCAAGTACAGAGGACAAACTTTCACACAAACCTCACAAGACTTGACAGAATATTTCATGTCAGAGTATTTTGTTTGAGTGCCAGAAGATTTAACTATTTTCCATAATATTCTGGATCCATGGTTTGCCAGACTTTATATAAAATCAGTTCGCTATTTTAGGAGGGAGCAAGGACAGATGTCACTTACCTTGGTGAAGGTATCAGCTTCCTGATGCCCCATGGGATACAAAAAGGCCTTAGACTACCACATGATAAACTACAAGTGTCTCAATTTCTTGTTGTAACTTGCATATATTTCTTCCCATATCTGATGGCCCTGTGAAAGCTGTTACATTGCTTGTCAGTTTTTTTCCACTTTCATTAGGCCATCTATAAGATGAGGCCTTTAAATAATGCCCAGCTATCAATACAGATTGTCAACAGCCACTAGTCTTTAGTCACTCCTATTCATACAACTTGTACTTCAGCCCACTGGCTAATTCCTCCTCTTTCAAGACACACAGTGTCCATGTTCATTTGCATTGCTACTACTCTATTCCTTTTCTTATCATCTGTTTGTGCAAGCCATGTAACAGTCATCAGAAAGAGTTGGGGAATTCCCTTATACCACTTGTTCATGTTTGACAGGAGAGTTTGATAGGAGTGAAGGTGGAGTCCCAATAGCTTGAGATGATACTGGCCCCAGTACCATATACATAGTATTGATGCCTAGGTTTGCAAATCCCTCTCTATTTTAACTATGTATAGTATTTTGTAGTTTTTGCTTTTGTGTGACCCAAGAAAGAGGAGTAGCCAAAAAGAATTCCATTCAACTCTTTATGGAATATGAAGTTTCCAAGCAATTGAGGTGGAAATAGTAATGAATTCTATTTGTTGCAATGCCTTATATACCATCACCAATTGCTAATGTAGGGTTATATATAATCTTTTGCACATTTTCGTAACTGGGACCAAAAGAATATTGGGACCATGATCTCCCACTATCTTTGTCATATGCCAAACAATATTCCTCATCAACTTGGATACATGCTAGTAGGACGGGACATTGAGAGATTGAGACACACAGCTCTTTAGTTTGTTCTACAAGTCTCTACGCTTGGTCAAAATTTCCTTGGAATTTTACATCCTAATCCCATATATCATGTCCTTTGATCAGATTATAGATTATAGATCAGATTATAGATCAAAATATAGATTATATGGGTGTCCTCTGCAAGTAGGGCAAGAGTATAAAAATTGTCAATAGCCTAGAAGTCCCAAGAATATCTGAAACAAGTTTTCATTGGATTTGGGCATATCCCTCATAGGGAATTATTTTCCATCCTTACTTTTTCAGGTGCATTTGTATGTCTCCCAAGTTGGCTTCCAAATATGCAAATCACTCAGGCATAGAATTATATCATCTATACGGTGGAATTTCTTTATGGAGTTTTAAAAAGATGACAGGGCCAGATCCAGTCTGTGACAAAGGGTAGGGCTGTGGTGATATTTTTGGAAAAAAACTCTGAAGGTTCATTCTTCATCCATTTCATTCAAATGTAAACTAGTACTGTGACTTAGTTGTTACAAGGATACTATAAAATTTATTTGCAAGATTCACAGGTGAATGGAATGTCCCATGAACAATATTGGGCACAGCTTCATAAAGGGGAGAACACTATCTGATTTATCTCCCTTTATGTAATCTGCTGTCATTCTTCAGGAGACATCTGGCTTCCTTTTTGTCCATACTGGTCTGTTGAAAAGATTCTAGGACTAGCAAATTATTTCTATTCATGCTAGCTCCTGAATGATTTCAGCAATTTCAACCCCCAGGCAGCCAATACTGTTTGATGTTAACAGTCCATCCAGACTTCTGCCTTGTCCTTCCCCCCTATTTGCTATTATCTTTTGAATGCTCAATAAGAATTTTGCAATAATAGTAGTCTGTAGGGTATGTTTTAGTATGGCATCAATGCCCAAAATGGTCTTTTAAAAGGCAGGATGCACACATTATATTCCTGCAGGGATAGTTAGTTACTCAGTTCTAGAATGAGTTTGGTCTGTTTCACCTTTATGCGTCTCTGTAATGCCATAAACTTTTGCTCACTGTCCCTGATGCTTTGGGGAGTTATCAAAAATCACTTGACATTCAGTTTCTGTATCCACTAACAACCATATTATGTATGTTGGAAGGACCAAGAATTCTTCAGTTCAACATGAGATTTCCAGTTACCCTCTATGGTCTCATCTGTGGGCAACTCTGACACTCCATTTGTGGAAGGGGAAGTTCCTATCCTGAGAAACCTTCCTCAGCAGTGGGAGCAGTATCTATACCTCCTCATTGTCAATTTCCCTTACTCAAGTGGTGAATTCTTGGTCTGACCTTAAGGCCCTCCAAAGAATTACTGACATGGTGCTGGGATGCACATTAATTTTGTCTCCAGGAATTCCTGCATGGTTCAATTCTTGCCACATCTGTGTTCAGGAGACCCTGAGATGTCCTTTTTCTGGGCTCCTCCCCCTCTTACTAACTTACTTACTAACTTATTTTTGCTTTAGAACCTTTTAAATCCAGTTGACCTATAGGTATAAATAATCTCTATTAACAAAAGCCTCTCCAGCTTCATGCAGGTCACACCCCACCATGGGGCTCAGCACTGCCACCAATGCTCCTAGGATTTACTGAGACATTTTTGGTACTTAGTTTTCCTGTAAACACAGTCTGATAATGGCATGTAAACTTGGCACCAAATACCACTTCACACACATCTAGTTCTTTTAGCAGGATCTACCCTTCTATTTTCAGTCACTAACATTCAGAGGAACTTCAACTAGGGATAACAAGGTATCAAGAATGGTTTATATGAGACATTTTGGCCTCCTATTGACCTGATTATAAAACCTTTGTCTAATGGAAGGATAGGTGAACCTGCAGAAGGAGCTGTGGGCTGTGTTCCTGCCACCTGGCTCCCAGTTGCCTGGCTAGCTTATGCCCCAAAATAACAACACACAAATTGTATTCTTTTAAACACTGTTTGTCCCATTATATCTAGCCTCTTCTTGGCTAACTCTCACATCTTGACTAACCCATATCTAATAATCTGTGTAGCACCATGAGGTGGTAGCTTACAAGGAAGATTCTACCATACGTCCATCTTGGGCTGGAGCTTCATTGTGTATGACCCAGAGAGAAGAGGCATGGCAATTGCCTCACTTCCTCCCAGCATTCTGTTCTGTCTACTCCACCCACCTAAGGGCTGACCTATCAAATGGGCCAAGGCAGTATATTTATTAACCAATGAAATTAACTCCTCCATCATGAACCTATTTACCTCCATACTCAGTATCTTAAGCCAAGTACTGAGCATCTCTCTCATTGTTTGTTTGAAAGTGTTCCCTAGCACCAACTGTTTTGAAGCTGAATATTTTCTCACTACCATAATCTCCTACAGTGGCCCATTGTAAACACTCCATCAGTGTGCTTCATTAAAGATTTTTTCCTTTCTCTCTATTAAATTTCTGACCTGCAGGGTATCAGTAGTCATTTCTATGTTGCTTCCTTCTTATCACCGCCTGACTTATCCCAAGAGTTCGAAATTTTGAAGTCCCTTGAAAGAGGCTTTGTATTTCATGTCTGACCTGGGCCCTCTTCTTCTTTTGACCTGGTAGTCATAAAAATGGTAAGTTAACACCTCCATTTCTCAGTCACTTTTATCCAATATACCTGCTGCTTGAGACCAGTGCTGAGCTTTGCAACTCCATATCCATTTCTCGTAGCAACTCCTTCTTTGTATTTGCAATCTTCCTTTTGGGATGCCCCTTCAGCCTCAAGTAGGTCTGTTATTTCACACAGTAGATGCCAGATTGCTTCTGCTGATTTTCCCCAGTTCCTCTGTTTCTAATGTGTTAATGCTAGGGTGTGTAATGTTTGTGCTGGGGTAGACCACACCCATCAAAAATTCATGCCCTCAATATTACCTGATAGAAGACTTACATCATAGAATTTCTGTAGTGGCAATTTATTTGTATTTTAATAAAGCTTTCCTGAAGATCAAAAAGTAAAATAAGCCCCACTAGTCAGCCTGACATACCAGGCCACGGTAACACTCACCTTTAAATCCAGTAGTCACACTAGTTGCCATAAGAAACCGGGAGGTGCATGCCTTTAACCCCAGCCAAAGAGAGGATTATAAAATGGAATGAGGAAGCTCTCTGTCTCAGTCTCATTCTGAGAGTCCTGGAGGCAGGACTGAGGTAGAGGTAAGAGCCAGTGTCTGGCTGCTTTACTTTTTGGATCTTTAGGTTGAACCCCAATATCTTTCCCTGAGTTCCCATTACTCATGCTTCAGATTTCCCCCATGATGCCTTGGCCTCACCTTAGACAGATGACAAATCTGTGCACTGCCCATGCCCTGGCCACTACCCATAAAGTCCCTTTAGGAAAAAAAAATTATCTCATCTAAATTGCCTGTGCAATCCCTCCTCCCCGCCCACACATATACAAACACACCACTTCCCTTTATCTGCTTTCTTTTTCCCCATACCAGGTCCAATACCACCACTGTTCTTCCCAAACTTACCCTTGGTTTTGTGGTATCCTGCCAAATTTGCCAAGTGCTATTAAAATTTCTTCCCAGGGGAAGAAGTGAGTAAGGTCAATGTCCTCTAAAAGGTCCCAAGAATAAACAAGGCACAATTAAACCAAAGTTCACTCTGTTTAACCAATATACTCAGTGGTTTCCTTACAGACTACATGTATTGGCACTCTTGTAGTGATATTCTGTTTATGTTTTAACAACAACAACAAAAGCTTTCTTGAAGATCAGAGTGCAGAGATAAGCCCCTAGAGGTCAGGGAGTAGAGACACACACCTTTAATCCCAGGACTCAGCAAACGAGGCAGAATGATCTCTCTTAATTCAAGGTTATCCTGGCCTACACAGAATTGAATCTGTCTAAAAGAGAAACAGAGCTCTTACAAAAGCGATACCACAATTGGGAACCACATGACTTTGATTGCAGCACTAGGGAGGTGAAAACAAGAGTGATATGGTTGGAAAAAGAAAGGAATAAAGGCAGAAGGATACAGGAGATCAAGGCAGTCTGAAGTTTGGTGGAGACATTTGTAGTCTGAAGTTTGACGGAAACAGAGGGAATCTGGAATGCAGTCTGCAAATTGGTAGAAATAAAAAAGAACTCCCTAATAGCTGGCTTCTGCTTCTCTGATCTTCAGCATTAAATCCTATATCTGACTGTGCCTTTTTATTATTAAGACCAACTAGAATTTTTGCTATATACTCTTCCCTCAATATGTTGCACTTCGAAAGCCTTACCAATAGGAATGAGGCCTTCCCTGTAGCTACACAAAGGGGCTCAGCTTCAGTCTTCCCAGGCCTATGTATATACTCTAGCCCTTCCCCCATCCAGTATGCAGATTTGCCATTTGATCAGAATCAGTTGATACTCTCTGTTAGAAGAAGTACCCCAATATCCTTTCTGGGTTAATCTTTTTCAAGTAGCCACAGCTGAATGCCATGAAATAGCTAGTTGCTTGGTTCAAATTAATCACACAATGCAATAGTCTCTCTGATGGCCCTGATTATACCAAACACAACAAAACCAAAAGTAAGTCATGAATCTGGAAAGTGACAGTATGTGTATGTGTGTGTTTTGTGAGGGGAGGTGGCATGACCTTGACAGAAGTGGGTGAAAAATAAAATAATGTAGGAGAGGAGTAATTAGTACACATTATGTACCTGTATTAATTTGTCACAGAACTAACATTTAAAAATGATAATATTTCACTTAAACACCATAGAATACATATTCCACTCAGAAGTCCATTTATGGACTCTGAAAATTAATTTGAATTATTCCAAATGAAGCTCAGCATACTATCGTCTACTCTGCCTTTGTACATGTGCTCTCACCCTTGGATATTTTTTCCTTTCCCCTGGTCATTTTCATTTCATCTAGCTGGCAAGGTAATACTTGTCATTGAAAGTTTATTTAAAATTTCTCCTTTTTCTTGTTTGTTTTCTTCAGTACTTCTGTACTTTTCTTCTTTCAGGTACTCTGTCAATATATCCATTAGCAATATGGTACCAATTTAAAACTAATATGTTTTGATGCAGAAATTCTTCAATAAAGTATGCAATGGTATAATTCTGGCAGAATGAGTAATGATATTGTAGAACCAAGAACTTAGTAATTCTTTCCTGGGAGGTAGCTCTAAAAATTAATTGGGTAACTTAAATTCTCAGGTGCATAAATTTCTTCTCTTCATGGAAACTATTTTGTAGCAAAGAGAAATAGAAATAGAGGAAAATTATTGAGGAAGAATTCTAAAATGTACTTATTATCACATTAAAATTTCATTCAGGCTTGCTTGTTCATTTGGACAGCTATTCTAAAATACAACATTCCATACATTATGCAATTACTTGCTAAAAATGTTTCCAAAATGCATTCTTAGAATATGCAAGATCTATGATTTTAGTTTTCAAACATAGTCACATTTATCAATACAGTTGTTAAAATTTCTATTCTTATGACCTGATTATATAACCATTAGTGATTCTTGTGTAAGTGCTATTGCTAAAACTTTGAATTTTACATACCAGAAAGTAATGACAAGCATTAATTTGTAATTCTCTCACATAATGAAATATAGTACCTAACACCCACAATATATATTCTTTACTTTGGGAAAATATCATCTTGTGCTGTATCATAATCCCTACTCAAGATACAATTCACAGAAGGCAGCATGCCATTTTATGTAACAATGAATGAAATATTAGAATACTAAAACATAATTTCTCTTTTCCAAATTACTGCAATAATCATGGTGATTTGTAGTCAAACCATACATATAAAGAAAAAACTGCCTTTTTTGTAAACTCTCTTGAATACTTTTACAAAACACTGCCTAGGGATTTTGCTGAGTGAAGCCTGTTAATATTAATATGAGTCACATAGCTAAAATCCCTGAGCACTACTTCCAAATGTACCTCACTACATGTAATTGGGAATGATTTTCTTCAAATCAGCTTCTTCCCCTACTGTTAGTTATAGCAACACCTACTATTGCCAGCATATTATCAACACTGTTTTTTTTTTTTTTTGACTAGCAGATGCTGGACAAACAAGTTCCCTTTTCTATATTAAACCATTTGGCTATAGGTGATATTTCTTTCACTTACTATCTTATCTGACCAGTTCTCAATATGTTATATTGGTAACAATACCATAGAATGAACTCACCTTCTGATTTTTTCTGTATTGTTTTAGACAAGGTCACTCTGTGTATTCCTGGATGTTCTGAAATTCACTCTATAGACCAGACTGACTCCAAACTCAGAGATCTAACTGTCTCTGACTCTTGAGTGTTGGTATTAAAGGCATATAATATCATACATGTTTTTTTTATCTTTATAAATTGAAGTTTACTACAAAAGCAATATTATGCTGTAGAATATTACTATAAGATGTGTTTTATTTGTTATGCTGTAGAACATTTGTTTAATGATGCAAAGATGTGTTGCATTTTTTTATGTTGCATTTGTTTAACTCTGAGAAGAGCTGTTGCTGTGCCTGTCTAAAATACCTAATTGGTCTAATAAAGAGCTGAATAGCCAACAACAAGGCAGAAAAAAAAAAGGATGAGGAGGGCTGTCAGGCAGAGAGAACAAATAGGAGAAATCTAGGGGTAAAAGATATAGGAGCTAGAGGAGGAGGACTCAAGGGGCCAGCCACCAAGCTACAAAGCAAGCCATGGAGTAAGAAATAAAGAAAGGTATATAGGATAAAGGTAAAAGCCCAGAGGTAAAAGTTAGATGTAATAATTTAAGAAAAGCTGACTAGAAACAATCTATGCTAGGTTGGGAATTCATAGGAAAGAATAAGCCTCACGTGTGATTTATTTGTAAGTTGGGTAATGGGTCACCAAGTAGCCAAAGAGTAAAACAGCAAGCAAACAACTACATTTTGGTGTACCAAAATGAGGCTCTCAAATTTCTGTGTAGGTCCTGAGAAAGCTGAAAAAGAAAAGAAAAAGGACACAATTCCATCAAGAGGTTCTTCTGTTCAGCCAGCATCTGTATAGAAACAGCAAACTAAGTAAAAGCATCTTGTGGCAGCTCAGGTACCAGTTTCTCTAACAAAGAATGTTTTATGCAGTTCTCGATCACAACCCTCTGACCAGCCATGAACATTAGGCTTGGCTTTCATGACTAGAAAGGCAGGTGGAACAAGCTGATAGAGCAGCATGGAGGACTGAACTGTAGCTTAGCAGGTTAAAATTTGCTTACATGGTGAAAAAAGACTAGAGATAGGTAATTAAAGAGGTCCAGATGGAGAAAACCTCAGAACAGTTTCCAGTGTGTTTTACAATGTGCATAAGCTTAAGAAAGAAAGAATATGAGTATAGACAGTCATATGTTGTAGGGAGGGGCCACTTGTTGATTCCTGGCTGCCCAGCCCACTTAGACCCAAAATAGTCACACGGAAACTGTATTAATTAATTAAATTACTCAATGGTCAATTAGCTCTAGCTTCTTATTGGCTAACTCTTAACCCATTTTTATTAATCTGTGTTTTGCCATGTGACTGTGGCTTACTGGCTAAAGTTTCAGTATGTCTATATCATCCAGTTTAGTTTTCCCTGCCTACCTCTGTCCTCTGTGCATGCCCAGGACAGTTTATTAACCAATGGTATTCACTGCACATGGAGGAAAATCCCACATTACCTCCAACCTTTATGATTGGAAAGGAAGGTTTTAACTTTAACACAGTAAAATTACATATAACAAAACAGGTATCAAGCAATAATTTCAGTTATAATATTAATATCTATTTTATTTTTTATCATAACTAAGGAAAATTATAACTATCAATCCTTCAACTCTATCAAAGACTTCAGAAGGCTATAATATTACCTAAGTAAATAGGACGTGCATTGTAAACAACTTACAAAACTATAGAATTAACACAGACAGCTGCCTGGACAGTCACACAAAGTTCTTCTGTACCTTTTGGAGCTTTCATCTTCAGCCTTCTGGCACTTAGTATCTAGCAGACTTTTCCACGAAGCAGGAGATTTCAAGGACAGTTTTGCCTATATTGGCAGTTTGTCAGTCACTTTCTGTGTCCTACAGAACATCTAGTAGACTCTTTCATGAAGCAGGAACCCTGAAAACTGTCTTATTTTAGGTAAATTTAGCAGTCATTTATTGGAGGGTCCTCCATGTCCAGTTCAGAAGTCCAGTTTTTTGCCCAACAGACTAAGCAACTCCACAAGGAGCTCTTTCAATGCCCATCTTCCTCTTGAAATACCTTGATGCTGCCAGGAGCAGATGTTTCATTGTCATAAAACGTCTTAAGTTTTTAAGTGTTTTAAATGCCATATTCTGAAGGTCTCTGAAAGATTTGAAGAATACTTATCTAACTGAAATATATCTCTATATATCTAGAAAATCTAACTAACATGACTACAAGCTTGACTATTATAGATGATTATCTATTAACCTTTATTTCTTAATTATACATTGCATTTTAAATGAACTACAATCATGATACTTTAATCCAGAGCAGAAATATACATATTACAAAATTGACCTTAAATTTTTATCAATAAACCAAGATCCCTACCAATGCAAATCTCTATAACATGTGTTCCTTTAAATGTAAACAAACATTTGTAGACAATATTTGGGAATACGGGTATAGTTTAATTCAAACTGCTTCCTGCTAATTGGGGTCATTGTTAATCAAGTATTTTATTTTTTGTGGGTGTTCATGGCGACCTTTCAGGAGGTCTTGGTCCATAAAACCACACCAGTGTGGAAGCAATCCACAGGTTCTCATCCTCTGTGGAAACAAGAGAAGAACCTCTTTTCCAAAGCAGCATATCCTTAGACTCAAATTTGGAAGTCAAGATACCTTTATAATATACATGCATATTTTACTTAGCAGCAGATACAATGAAAAGTCTCTCTGTACCTAGCTCCTTCACAGTCAAAAAATTCATAGAAAACACAATAATAGACATAATCCAGATACCGATCTATTCCTAAGAGAATGTTGAGCACTAAAGACACTATATTTTGAGTTTGTTTTCTTCTTGGCATGATTGACTTTTGGGCAAGGAACTGCCCATGCCTCAACCACTGACAAGATACATGGTATCCAGAAATGGATAAGCAGGACACAAGGAAAAAGACTGTCAAATCTTGGAAAGACAGGGTAAGATGGTTTTGAAAAAAATCCTGCCTCTGAAAATGGTCTGTCAATTATGCTAGGCCTTAACCAAAGTTGGTTGCTTCAATGTTGCAAATGAGACTTTGTATGATTGCCCAGGTAGCCAGTATGTGTCAAGGTTATCCTTTTAAGTAAGAATCTGTTTTTTGCCTTGACTGCTTGACAGTATGCTACATAAACTAGATATGTAAGACCCACAGGAAAATGACTGTTGAACTTCCCAAAACAAGGTAGGATGGTCCTTCAGGATTCCTGCTTTTTGAAAAAGTCTGCCAAACAATCTGCTAGAAACAGAGGTAAGCAACTGGTCAGCTTTGCCAGAGAAATTCTTCAAAGAACAAAGAAGACAGTTCTTCAAATTTCATGCTTCAGTGAACAGTCTGTCAGATACTCCAGGTCTAAGGGCTGAAGATGGATGCCTCAAAAGTGCAGAAGAACTTTAGGTGACTGTCCAGGCAGTAAAATATCTCTGTCATTTCTAGAGTTTTGAAAGTTGTTAGCAATGTGCTTTCGGTTTACTCAGGAAATATTATATTCATCTAGGTCACTTGACAGAGTTGAAGACTAGATAGTTATATTTGAAGTTTTCCTTAGCTATGACATAAAGTAAATTTTGCATAAAACTTTGGATTCACTAAGATAAGATAGATAATGGAGTATTTTCTTTAATTTTGTGAGACACAAATGAACTGGACAGTGTGAATATAATTCTTATGTGATAATTGTTCCAACTATATATAGTCTTACTATATTTAAGGTAAAACTTCATTTTTTATTTAGACAAAAGGGGGAAATGTTGTAGATTATTATTTTAAGGTGTGTGACATTTGTTTATGCTGTAGAACATTTATTTAGTGATGCAAAGATGTGTTGTATTTTTTGTTACATTTGTTTAACTCTGTGAAGCTCTGTTGCCGTACCTGTCTTAAATACCTGATTGGTCTAATAAAGAACTGAATAGCCAATAGCAAGGCAGAAAAAAGTATGAGTGGGGCTGTCAGGCAGAGAGGATAAATAGGAGAAATCTAGAAAGAAACAATCAGGAAATAACAGGATGTGAAGGACTCAAGGGGCCAGCCACCAAGCTACACAGCTAGTCATGGAGTAAGAAAAAAAGAAAGGTATATAAGATAAAGGCAAAAGCCCAGGGGCAAAAGTTAAATGGGATAATTTAAGGTAAGCTCATAAAAAAACAAGACAAGCTAAGGATGAGCATTCATAAGAAAGAATAAGCATCATGTATAATTTATTTTGGAGCTCATGGTGGACCCCCCAAAAAGCAAAAGTAAAAGGAGTTTTAAAAAAACCATCTACAACATTGCTTGAAAAACTGTATTTTGCATTGAGTCTTTAAGAAAGCTAGAAACAAAAAGAAATTGATTCCTAATTACTTTTCCATAATTCACCAAGATATAATAGGCCATGCTGTAGTTTGTCACAGTAAGATGAAGTGTTGTTATACTAAGAATTTGCACATTTGTCTTTATATTTCCTTGTGTGTTTTGACTATAATTTTTTTGTTTTGATTTGTAGTTTGGGAAACACCTTTGTTTTGTTAAGTTTAGCTTTCATATCTTTGTTTTTTACTTGATTGAAACTTGAAGGTATTAGAAAGATTTGGATTTTCAGACAGAAAGCTTTGAAGTAGAAAGAGAGAAAAAGGACATTGCTATTTTACCGTGGTCATCAGCTGAGTATTTATTTTCTTGCAAAACTTTGTTGGCAAAAACCCAATTGCTAAAAATAACATTTAAATCTGACTTTAGAAGAGTAATTTGATTTTTAAAATTTAGTCTTACCTAAGATAAAGTTTTTAAATACACTGATATTGGTCAATATATTTCACAAAATATTTGTTCATGTTTCTTTGTTTAATATGTTTGATAAAGAGTATTAAAGAATTGAATTTCTAATTTCAAATTTATATATTTGGTAATAACTGTAAAGTATTTGATTAAGGTTACATAAAATTACAGTAGCAGGTTCCTAATTAGATAGCATTGACTTCCTTTTAAAAACAAACCTTTTCTCTGACAAGAGGATACAGTCTGTTTGCAATGTAAGTAGATAGTTTTTATAAGGAAAGATATAAAGTGGTACCATTATCTTGAACTTATCCTCCAGATAATATAGATAATACTTTTGGCCACCAAGTCTGTGGACTTTTGTTATTGGAAGCATCACTACACTAGTATAATGATAGAACCTAAAAATAATTACTTTTCATTTAAATATTTTAATTAAATATTTTGATTAATATTTAATAATAAATAATTAAAACAAAATTACTTCCTTTTTCTAATTGGAATGCAAAGAGCTCATCAAGAAGTCCTTGCAGTTGGCCAAAGTGCAAAGGCTAAGTGACTTTAGAGAATTCAGCCTTAAATGATGTATCACTGCACTAAGGCTTAGGCAACATCATGGAAGAGTGTATGGAAAGATCATAAGAGAAAGGACTACTGTGAAGCCATATTTTCTTAACATAGCAGGGCTGTTGCATACATGGACTCACAATGATGCACCTGACCTGCATAAGATCAAATGAATCAAGATTCCAACTACTTTCTGATTGGATTTGACATCTTCCCTAGAGTGAATTAATGCTTGATGCTGTAAATTCAGTCAGAACCCAGTGGCTAGAAAGGTCAGATTGCTAGTGGAGAAACTACTGTTTTTGAATTGCTAAATGGATATGATGTGTCTTTCACATATTAATGTCCAAAGCATGATGTTTCTGTCAGCCTCTGTCAGATTAAGTTTCTTTTTATAGTGGTCAGCAGTGACAGCAAAGATTCGTAACTGGTCAAAGTCCAGAGAATAAATGACTATTGAATGTTCAGCAACAAAAAAGACATCTTTATAATTGCCTGTAACATTAAAAGAATCCTGCAGATAAGGAAACAAAATGAATTTAAGCAACAAAAGAAAGGGGTCAGAGAAATATTCAACACTTCCATCTGTGACATGAAAATCACACTTTTATTTTTTATAATTTATTTTATTTTGCTTTTTAAAAAGAAAAAAAACCTATCTCTTCCATTTTAAATACCAATTCCAGTACCCATTCCTTCACATCCTTCCATTCCCTCACATACCCTCCCACTCCACCCCCTGTCCACACCTCAGAGAGAATAAGGCACATTGTTTTGGGGAAGGTCCAAGGCTCTCCCTGCTATATCCAGACTGAAAAACGTATACATCCACAGAGAATAGGTTCCCCAAAATCCAGTACAAGCAGTAAGAATAAATCCTGGCACCACTGACAGTGGTCCTGCAGTTTGGCCAACCATATAACTGCCACCCACATTCAGAGGGTCTAGTTTGGACATATTCTGGTTCCTTCACTGTCCAGTCAGGTTGTTGAGCTCCCATTAGCTTAGATAAACTGTTTCAGTGGGTGGGTATACCCATCATGGTCTTGACCTTTTTGCTCATAGTTTCATTCCTCTCACTTTTCAACTGGACTTTGAGAGCTCAGTCCAGTGCTCTGCTACATTTCTCTGCCCCTGATTCCATCCATTACTGGATGAAGGTTCTATGTTGATATTTAAGATATTCATGATTTGGACTACAGGGAAATAACAGTTTGGGCACCCTCTCCTCTATTGCTTAGGGTCTTATCTGAGGTCATCTTTGTGAATGTCTGGGAATTTCTCTAGTGTCAGGTTTCTTTCTTGTCCCATAATGGTTTCCTTAATCAAATGCCTCTTTCCTTACTCTCATCTCTGACCTTCCTCCATCTCGATTTTCCTGTAATTTCAAGTTGTCCTCCCTTCTCCCCTTGTCCTATCCTTTTCGCCTCTCTTCTTCTCCAACACCCATACTCCCAATTTTTTTCAGGAAATATTGTCTATTTTCTATTTTTAGGTAGATCTATGTATGTTTCTTAGGGTTCACCTTGTTATTTCTCTAGTATCATGAACTATAGGCTCAATACCTTTTGCTTTATAGCTAGTATCCACTTATGAGTCAGTACATACCATGTTCATCTTTCTGGGTCTAAGTTACCTCACTCAGGATGGTTTCTTCTGGCTCCATCCATTTGCATGAAAATTTCAAGATATCATTTTTCTTTCCTGCCGAGTAGTACTCTAATGTGTAAATGTGCCACTTTTTTTTAAGTTAAGGGGCATCTATGTTGCTTCTCTTTTCTGGTTATTACAAATAATGCTGCTATGGACATAGTTAAACAAATAATTTTGTAATATGATGGAGCATATTTTGGGTTTATGTCCAAGAGTGGTATTGCTGGTTCCTGAGGTAGGTGATTCTAATTTTTTTGAGAAACTGCCATGTTGGGCCAAAATTATCTCAGGGCCTGTACCTCGAGGCCTACAGGACAAAATAAAAGTCTGACTCGAGTTTGAGTGAGGATGAGATAGCAAAAATTAGGTAGATGTCCCTCCAGTCAGAGGGAGGGTTTGGGTGCCTCTAATTGGATGAAGGTACCCCCACATTATTCCATGTCACTTAATCTGTATCAGCTGATGCTTATATTAATAAACTGAGTTCCTGCTTGAATCCATGCCCTATGGTCTCTGATTGTTCTGCCTTATGGGGCTGCAGAATGAGCATCCTGCATCATGGGGCTGCAGAAATGGGCATATAGCACACTTAAGAAAGGCTAGCAATGCCGGACGGTGGTGGCGCACGCCTTTAATCCCAGCACTTGGGAGGCAGAGGCAGGCGGATCTCTGTGAGTTCGAGACCAGCCTGGT
>NC_022026.1:31327553-31329943 GCF_000317375.1 Microtus ochrogaster
GTTTGCATTCCCACCAGCAATGAGTGTTCCCCTTATTAAACATCCTCTCCAACATAAGCTATCATTGGTGTTTTTGATATTAGCCATTCTGACTGGTGTAATTCTGACTGGTGTAAGGTGGTATCTCAGAGTTGTTTTGATTTACATTTCTGTTATGACTAAGGATGTTGGACATTTCCTCAAGTGTCTTTCAGCCATTTGAGATTCATCTGTTGAGAATTCTCTTTTAAGAATTTTGTTTTTTAACAGAATTACCTTATTTTTTAGTTGGGTTATTTGGAGTTTTGACATCTAATTTCATGAGTATTATTTTACATTTTGGAGATCAGTCCTCTCTGTGATGTGGGGTTGGTTAAAATGTTTTCCTATTCAGTTGGCTGCCTTCTTGTCTTATTGACTATGTCCTTTGCTTTACAGAAGTTTCTCAGTTTCAGGGGGTCCCATTTATTTATTGTTGCTCTCAGTGTCTGTCTACTGGTGTTATATTTAGGAAATTGTTTCCTGTGCCCATGCATTGAAGGCTACTTCCCACTTTCACTTTTATCATATTCAGTGTGTTTGTATCTGTATTGCGGTCTTTAATCTATTTAGACTTGAGTTTTGTGCCCGGGAACAGTAAGGATCTATTTGCATGCTTCTACATGTTGACATCCAGTTATGCCAGTACCATTTGTTGAAGATGCTTTCTTTGTTTCATTATATAATTTTAGCTTTTTTGTCAAAATTCAGGTTCATAGGAGTGTAGATTAATAACTGGGTGATGTGGGAGTGTCATATATCAATCTGTTGATTTCATTGGTTAAGCAATAAAGAAACTGCTTGGCCCTCATAGCTTAGAACATAGGTGGGTGGAGTAAACAGAACGCAATGCTGGGAAGAAGAGGAAGTGAGCTCAGACTCGACAGCTCTGCTCTCTGGAGCAGAGATGCCATGCTCCCCTCTCCTGGGAAGACGCGATAGCTCTGCTCTCTGAGGCAGATGCAATGAACTCTGACCCAGCATGGACGTAGGCTAGAATCTTCCCGGTAAGACTGATGCCACAGTTTATTAGAGATGGGTTGATCGGGATATGAGAATTAGCCTGTGAGGGCTAGAGTTAATGGGCCAAGCAGTGTTTAAAAGAATACAGTGTCCATGTAATTATTTGGGGGTATAAGCTAGCCAGGTGGCCGGGGTGCTGGGGACACAGCCCCACCGCTCCTATTACAACAACTGGGTCTTTGATTTGATTCCATTGGTCAACATGTATGTTTTCATGCCAATACCAAGATGTTTTCATTACTGTGCTTCTATAATAGAGCTTGATGTCAGAGGTGGTGATGCCTGTAGATGTTTCTTTATTGTACAGGATTATCTTGGCTATCCTATTTTTTCCATATATAGCTGAGTATTGTTCTTTCAAGGTCTGTTATGTATTTTCTTGGGATTTTGATGGGGAATCCATTAAATCTATATATTGTTTTAGGTAGGATTACCCTCTTTATTATGTTGATTATACCTATCCAAGAGCATGGGAGATCTTTCTATCTCCTGGTATTTTCTTTAATTTTTTCTTCAAATACTTAAAGTTTTTGTTGACCAGGGCTTTCATTTCTTTGGTTAGTGTTACCCCAAGATATTTTATGTTATTTGTGGCTGTTGTAAAGGTTGATGTATCTTTGATTTCTTTCCCAGCTTTTTTTTATGATTTGTATATAGGAGGGTAACTGATTTTATTCAGTTGATCTTTTATCCTGCCATGTTACTTAAAGTATTTTTCAGCTGTAGGAGTTCCCTAGTAGAGCTTTGGGCTCAGTTATTTATATTATCATATCATCTGCAAGTAGCAAATGTTTGACCTCTTCCTTTCCAATTTTAATCCCTTGATCTCTTTTTCTTGTCTTATTGCTCTTGGCAGAACTTCAAGAACTATGTTGAGTACACATGGAGTGAGTGGACAGCCTTGTCTTGTTTCTGTTTTAGTGGAATCATTTTGAATTTCTTTCCATTTAATTTGATGTTGGCTGTCTGCTTGCTGTATATTGCTTTTTATTACATTTAGATTATCTTCCTTTTATCAGTGAATGCTCCAAGATCTTTATCATAAATGGGTGATGGATTTTGTCAAATTATTTTTTAGCATTTAATGAGATGATAATATAGTTTTTTTCAGTTTATTTATATTGTGGATTACATTGATAGATATTTGTATGTAGAAACATCCCTGCATCTCTGATTTGAAGCCAACTTAATCATGGTGAATGATTTTTCTGTTGTATTCTTGAATTTGCTTTGCCAGAATTTTATTGAACATTTTTGCATCTATGTTCATGAGTGAGACTGGTCTGTAATTCTTGGTTGACTCTTTGTGTGGTTTTGGTATCAGGGTAATTGTGGCCTCATAAAAAAAA
>NC_022026.1:31330043-31332765 GCF_000317375.1 Microtus ochrogaster
CTTTATTATGTTTAGGCTTCTCTCACCAAGATTTTTATCATGAAGGGGTGTTGAATTTTGTCTAAAGCTTTTACTTCATCTAATGAGATGTTCATTTTTTTTCCAATTGTTTATATGGTGGATTACATTGGTAGAGCTTCATATGTTAAACCATCCCTGAAACTCTGAAATGAAAGCTACTTCTGGTCCAGGGCTTTTTTTTTTTTTTTTTTTTGGTTGGGAGGATTTTGATGAGTGTTTGAATGTTATAATCCTTTCAGATTATAGGTCTATTTAAATGGTTCACCTGGTCTTGATTTAATTTTGGTATGTGGTATCTATTCAAAAAATTGTCCATTTCTTTTACAGTTTCCAATTTTATGGAGTAAAGAATTTTATAATATGAATTAATGATTTTTTGGATTTCCTCAGTATCTGTTGTTATGTCCCCCTTTAATTTCTGCTTTTGTGAATTTGAATATTCTCTCTCTGCTTTTTTATTAGTTTTGATAAAGGTTTTGTTTTTATATTGATGATTTTTCTCAAAGAACCAGCTCTTGGTTTCATTTATTCTTTGTATTGTTTTCTTTGTTTTTATTTTATTAATTTTGCATGCTTTCTGCAATTAATGTTGTTGTTAAATTCTAACTTTAAATCAGGGTGATCTGAAAAGATATGGGAAGGTATTACTCCAATTTTTTTTTGTATCTATTGAGATTATTTTTGTTACAGTGTATGTGGTCAATTTTAGAGGAGGTTCAATTAAGTGCTAAGAAGAAGTTACATTCTTTTATGTTGTGCGGACAGTTCTATAAATGTCTTCCAAGTCCATTTGAGTCATGACATCTGTTATTTCTCTTATTTCTCTGTTAAGTTCCTGTCTCATTGTGGAGAGTGTGGTGTTGGAGTCTCCTACTATTAGTGTTTGATATGTGACATAAGCTTTAATAATGATTCTTTTACATATGTGGGTTCTCTTGTATTTGGGGCATAGACTCTCAGGATTGAGACTTCATCTTGATGGATTTTTTCTGATATGTATATAAAGTGTCTTTCTCCATCACTTCTGATTGATTTTAGTTTGAAGTCTGTTTTGTTTGATATTAGGATAGTCACACCCACTTTGTTCTTAGGTCCATTTGATTGGAAAATCCTTTCCCAACCCTTTACTCTGAGGTAATGTCTGTCTTTGACATTGAGGTGTGTTTCTTGTATACAGCAGAAGGCTGGATACTGCTTTTATATCCAATCTCTTAGCCTGTGTTGTTATATAGGTGAATTGTGTCGTGTCCATTGATATTAAGAGATATTAATGAACAGTGATTGATAATTTTTGTTACTTTTCAGAGGTAGTATGAGTGTGTGTTTCTCTTCTTTGGGTTTGGGAGTGTGAGGTTATCTGTTGCCAGTGTTTTTATGGGGGCAGTTATCTTCATTGGGTTGTAATTTTTTTCTAGTACTTTCTGTAGTGCTGGATTTGTGGATATTGTTTAAATCTTGTTCCATCATGGACTAGCTTGTTTCTTCATTGATAGTGATTGAAAGCTTTGATGGACATTGTAGTCTGACCTTTATCCATAGTTTCTTAGTGTCTGCTGAACATCTTTCCAGTACCTTCTGGCTTTCATAGTTTCCATTGAGAAATCAGGTGTTATTCTGATAGGCTTACCTTTATATTTTGCATGGCCTTTTTTATTTGCAGCTCTTAATATTCTTTCTTTATTCTGTATATTTTGCATTTTGATTATTTTATGACAAGGAGACATTTTTCTTTTTTTATCCAGTCTAATTGGTGTTCTGTAAGTTCCTTGTCCCTTCATAGGAATATCCTTCTTTAGGTTGGAAAAGTTTTCTTCTATGATATTGTTGAATATATATTCTGTGATTTTGACTTGGATTTCTTTTCCTTCTTCTATCCCTGTTATTATTAGGTTTGGTATTTTCATGGTGTCCCAGATCATCTGGATGTTTTGTGTAAAGGATGTTTTGGATTTAATGTTTTCTTTGACCAATGAGTCTATTTGCTCTATATCTTCAACACCTGAGACTTTCTCTTCCATTTCTTGTATTCTGTTGGTTATCCTTACCTCTGTAGTTCCCATTCATTTACCCATATTTTTCATATGCAGAATTCCTTTGGGTTGTTTTCTTTATTACCTCTATATTAATCCTCAAGTCTTTAACTGTTTGTTTTACCTATTTGATTGATTTTGTTTTTTTTTTTTTTTTGTTTTCCTAGGAGTCTTAGAAAGATTCATTAATTTATTACAATTTTTTGTTTGTTTTTTCCTCAATTTCTTTGAGGGAAATTTTGATTTCCCATTTAAAGGGCTCCATCATCTTCATAAAGTTACACTTAAAATCATTTTTGTCTGCTTCTTCTGGATTAGGATTATCAAGTCTTCCTATTGTATGACCACTAAGTTCTGGTGTTAGCATAATATATTAAGGTTGTTGTATCAATTTGTTCATTGATGCCTACCTATCTCTTCCTTCAGTTGGTGCTGGCAATGTCATGGGGAGGGGAGAGCTGGCTGTTGGTGGGTCCATCTTTAGTTGGTGTTGTGGCTGAAGAGGCATCCTGTCAGCTGTCATCCTGAAGATGCCAGGCATTTGTGTCTTGAGGGAGATAAGAAGGCAGGTGTCAGCTGGGCGGTAGTGGTGCACACCTTTAATCCCAGCACTTGGGAGGCAGAGGCAGGCGGATCTCTGTGAGTTCGAGACCAGCCTGGTCTACAGAGCT
>NC_022026.1:31333380-31335116 GCF_000317375.1 Microtus ochrogaster
GCAATCCCAAGTACTCTCATGGTCCTTGGAGAACATCAGGCTTGGAAGCAGTTTTTGTCATTAGCTGTTGAGTGCAAGAGGCCCAAAGATCTTTTTTTTTTTTTTTTCCTGTGAGGGGAAGAATGTCTTACCTGGCTTGGCAGAGAAGCTGATCAATTTTGTAAGAAAAAACGGCCTTTATGCTTTTGTGGGGGTGCTTTGCAACCCAGAGGAAGTCTGAAAATGTAGGTTTTTGTCTTCTTGGAGGAACAAAAGGATGCCAGCAAAGTTGGCTTGTCTCTGTATTAGAAGCTTTATGTTTTTATAATGCCATGGTCTCAGGTCTGTGAAGGCATTTGAAAACCAAGTGTTATTATTTGGTATTTTAGCTATTGTAATCTAGAAGTACATACAAGCACAAAACTCAGACTTACATTATGAAAACACAGTTAAACAATTATAAATTGTGGCCACATTATACTAGGCATTGTAAGAGAGAACAGAAGCATAAAGACGAGACACTTTTATAGAGTTTAGGACAGGGAAAAAGTGAATTTGTCAGTAGGGATGTTTTGTTGTCAGCATAATAGGCGGGGCAGTGCAGAGACCAGGGAAAGCAGCTGTGTGTAGATAGGAACACTGTGTTGGGAAAAGTGTTGCTCCACAAGCTGGTGCCTCATTTGGGCAAGTGTGCTCTAGGAACTGGTGGGCCCGCATCTTTGTTGTCTCCAAAATCAGGACAGAAGCAGAACAGTGCACAGCAGGCGGCTTTGGTGTGGCAGTCACTTTTTGGATTCACAGCATCAGAGCACTTTGGAACGGAGGGTTAAAATTTTAAAATGGCTGCACAGGAGCACGGAACTGTGTGTGTGTGTGTGTGTGTGTGTTTGTGTTCATGTGAACATGTGGGAATGAGGAGGAAGTAGGGGCAGGACAAAGAGTGGGAACACCAATAAAAACATAGAGAGAGACAGAAACAGGGGTAGGACAAAGCGGGAGGTCGGCAAATGAACACACAGAAAAAGATGGAAGTGGAGGCAGGACAAAGAGAGTAGTTGCCAATGAACACACAAAAAGAGATGAAAGTGGAGTTAAAGCAAAGTGCATGGTAGCCAATGAAAAGAAAGAAAGCAGTGGAAGAGGAGGGATGAAAGCACCACACTTGAAAAAATGACGGCTTAGAGTGTAATTTGCTTTAAGTTAGATTGTTGCAATTTAAAAGGTTTTAAGTGCCTGCTTAATGGTGTTTGAAATTGGCTAGGGAATGTAAGAAACCCACTTTAAAAGCATGCCTCTGACACAAGCCCATCACAGTGCATCCACTGGAGAGGTGGCACTGAGTTAGTCGAAATATATGTTTAATCTATACAGGTTACATGAGAAATTGGGAGGGAACATCTTCCGGTACCCAAATCCCATCTCAACAGAAGGCCCTGCCTCTGCTGTCAGCAGTCAGAATTTTCACATGGACCATGACTTCAAGAAAAGCCTGAAAAAACAAATGGGTCACCCCCAAACCCTACCTGCATGCAGTTTAAAAGGCAAACTCATCAAGGAAAGCTTAACTTGACTGGCGGAGCAAGTTTGTAGGAAGACCCATTTTCCATCATCATGGCCTCGGACCCCCGGCCCTGGGGCCTGGGCTCTACAGGAAAAAACTAAGGCCCTTGGTGGAACACTCCATATTATAAGTAAATTTAAAAAGAAAAGGGCAGCCCCACCGGCATAAGAAATCCAATTAAGCCGGGCTGTGGTGG
>NC_022026.1:31335221-31341862 GCF_000317375.1 Microtus ochrogaster
GCACCAAAGCTACAGAGAAACCCTGTCTCGAAAAACCAAAAAAAAAAAAAAGAAAGAAATCCAATTAAGTGAAATCAAATCAAAATGCCCATTGCTTTATTAAGAGTGACGCTCTCAGGTGGCCGAGTGCATGGCTGGGAGACAGGACAGCAGGAAGCCCATACAGACCCAAAAACCATGTGTTACTCATCTGGGAGATTACTTAAATACCCATTCTCTGATTTAGAGTCCAGACCAATACAACTCCCAGGTCTGCGGACTAGGATGGATGTGAGGGACTGAGGGCTACACTCCCAATTCAACAGGGGGTTATCAATCACTTCTTATTCTTCTCTTTGTAGTAGCAGGCTGTTGACTATGACACTTTAAATTCTAAGAAGCTCTGATTATCTGCCCAAGACCACTACAAGCTTCAGTTTATCAATATAATATCATAAAATATGAAGGGGATAATGAGTCACCTCCCCTATCTGAAGAGTTGTGTGTGATTGAAGGGTGAAGAGGAAGCAACTGATATTTTCTTCAGTGGTATAGTACCTGTTAAATTGCACATGCTCTTATGAACTAATTACCTGTTATGCTCCTGTAATCAACCCTATTAAAATTAAAATTCTTGTGTCATACACAGACATATACAAACATCCTCTTCCACACATACGAGAGAAGTAGGAGGGGTAGTTGTTGGAAAAAGCAAGGGTATTAGCATGAAAGGAAAAGAATAGGAGAGAGTAACAGAATGTGTAAATCTGATCAAAATATATTATGTACATGTATGAAAATATCAGAGTAAAATTCTTTATTATATATAATCAACATATGGAAGTAAAACATTCATTATAAGTAGAAAGAAATATTATCCATTTGCATGCAAAATTCAAGATGCCATTGTTTTTTACCACTGAGTAGTATGCTAATGTGTATATATTCTACACTTTCTTTATCCATTCTTCCATTGATGGGCATCTAGGTTGTTTCCAGGTTCTGTCTATTACAAATAATGCTGCTATGAACATAACTGAACAAATGCTTTTGTAGTATGATTGGGAATCTCTTGGGTATATTCCCAAGAGTGATATTGCTGGATTCTGAGGTAGGTTGATTCTGAATTTCCTGAGAAACCGCCACACTGATTTCCAAAGTGGTTGCAAAAGTTTGCATTCCCACCAGCAATGGATGAGTGTTCTTCTTACTGCACATCCTCTCCAGCAAAGGCTATCATTGATGTTTTTTATTTTAGCCATTCTGACAGGTGTAAGATGGTATCTCAAAGTTGTTTTGATTTGCATTTCCCTGATCAATAAGGAAGTTGAACATGACCTTAAGTGTCTCTTGGCCATTTGGAATTCTTCTGTTGAGAATTCTCTGTTCAGTATAGTGCCCCATTTTTTTTTTACTTGGTAAAAATGGATGGAAATAGAAAACATTATCCTGAGTGAGATAACCCAGGCCCAAAAAGATGAATTTGGTATGTACACACTCATTTGTGGACTCTAGCCATAAAACAAGATCATTAAGCCCATAATTCACAAGCCCAGAGAAGTCAAGGTTGCAGGGTAAAAGCTGTGAGCATGGGGGTGGGAGCAGGGGTGGGGTGAGTTTGGGGGAAGGAGAGAAGGGGAGAGGAAAGGGAGAAAGGAAGGACTGGCAAGAGCTTGGAGGAGTGGGAGGGTGGAGATGGAAGAAGGGCGGATATAGGATCAGGGAAGAAGATACATACAGTAAGGGATCCATTTAAGGGTTGGCAAGAGACTTGGCTCTAGAGGGGAATCCCAGATTTCCACAGGATGTCCCCAGCTAGGTCCTTGGTAAGCAGAGGAGAGGGTGCCTGAACTGTCCTTGCTCCACTATAATGCTGATGATTATCTCGAATATCACCATAGAGTCTTTGTCGCACGATGGATGGAGATAGAGAAAGAGACCCTTATCAGAGCAATGGACAGTGCTCCCAAGGCCCAGATGAAAGGCAGAAGGAGGGAGAAGGTGAACAAGAAAATTAGGACCACAAGGGGTTGTTCCAGTAACTGAGGCAGTGTGCCTGTTCTTATGGGAGCTCACAAAATCCAGCTGGACAGGGTCTGAATGAGCATGTGATCAATCCAGACTCTCTGATTGTGTCTGACAATGGTGGCTGACTGAGAAGACATTGATAAAGACACTAGGACTCTTGTTTTTATGTTATGGCTTTATGGGACACTAGTCTATATGGATGCACAGCTCCCTAGGCCTGGATGTAGGGGAGAGGGCCTTGGACGTCCCACAGGGCAGGATTCCTGGCCCTCTCTCAAGCAGGGCAGGAGAGGGAGAAGAGGGTATGGGGGAGCGGGAGGGGATTGAGAAGAGAGAAGGAGTGTAAATAATTGAATGGAAAAGTAAAAATTAAAAAAAAAGAAATACATTCAGAAAAAAAGATTGAAGGGGGTTGGGGGAGAATTGTGTAGGGAGTGGGAGGCGAAGGAAAGGAGGGGAAGAAGTTGTAATTTGAATTGGTATTTTTAAAGTAATAAAATAAAATAATAAAAAATAAAGAAAGAAATATTATCTCACTGATTTTCTGCTTTTCATCTATTTTAACACTACTTTATATTCTAAGAACACTAAAATTTTGATTACTCTGTTGCGGGAGCTCCTTCCGCTCCTTCAGCCAATAGCCGCTGAGATACCAGCCCATTGGGGCGTGGTCTCTCTCCCTTTAAAAAAAGCGGCCACTCCCCTCCACTCTCTCTCTGGCTTCCTGCTCCGCTTTCAGGGACTAGGCTCCCTTCCTGATTGCACAGAGGGCTGTTGTCTGGGACGGTGATCTGTAAGTTTTTTTCCCCTTAAATAACTAGCCATCCTATTAATCATAATTCCAAACTGGTGTGGGATTGTTTGTGACTTACTCTTTCAATTACTCCACTCCTTTGACAATCTGAATAATCTGTCATACTTATTTAACAATATATATGAAAGTAATCCAGTTATTTCCTCCTATGTTGTTAATGTGTCTTATATTTACATGAGGTTTTATTTTATTCACATTCTGAAGTCATAAAAATATTTTACGTGAGATAACATTTTTATGAACTATTTTATCTGTTCAGAATTTAATATTGCAAGTCTATCACATATTTCTAACTTCATTCATTTATCACATAAAAGAGATGAACTCCAGAAATACAGAAGACTATAAAATAAAATAAGTCAAAGTAATCAAATATCTGCTTCCTCCTGGATTAAGATAATCTACTGGTAAACTGATTGTTAGTAGAAAATTAAATTTCTATAGCTATAGATAAAAAAATGTAAAGCTTTTGTACTATTTATTTGAATTTTCAGTGAATGTTTCCAGGTACACTAAAAAGGATGTCTGATATTAATAGTATTTATTTATTACCATTATAAATTTTATTATTCTGTTGACAGATATATTATAAGAAATTTTAATAACTGACAAAGTAATGACCTCCTGTTGCTTGTCCTCCATGATTATACCTTTACTTTAAATATCTTTAGCTAAATACACTTTTTAAATTTCTTGAAATATTAGTAATATTAAGAAAATCATATTTATGGCTTAATTTAGAATAATATATCTTTTTACTAAATTATTCCTTCTAGAAACCTTGGAAAATGTGCTTTATATTTCACTGTGTTATTCACATTATTCCTATAATTTTTTTTTTCAGTTAAAATTAAAAAAAAATTATTGAATTTCAGGAACTTGGTACTTTTTTTTAAAAATTCCAAATCTTTGCACACAGATCACCACTCTGCTTACTCTAGAACAGCAGATGCTCCGACTTCACGATTGTCACTTCTCTCCTTGTGTCGCACAGCGTAGAAAACCCAAGTCCTGATACTCCCCAGCCCCTTCTGAACTACTTCAGCTACTCTGTGCCCAGCCACCCCCTGCAGAGGACAAGGAGGTGAGGTGAGGAGACATTCTGCGGTGTGGAGAATATACAAAGTATGCCACACACATTCTGGAATGCACTGTACCCAGGACACAGCAAAGTTTCCCTATGTGTTCTGTGTGGTTCATGCCAAAGCTACTCAAGTTATCTAGTCCCTGGGGGAGCTCAGAAGTTTGGTAAAGGTCGAAGAGAGACTCGTTAAGCATTCAACACTGAGGTGCCACAGTGGACCTGGGAACTGTTGCAAGGACTTGTGGTGTCAGGGTCATTGCCCCCACCCCACATCAGACAGCAGATGAGCCTAGCCATGGTGTGTGGAGCGGCTTCTGGGGACACAGAGGAACATGGACTAAACCAGTGCCTGCAAAACTGGCAAGGAAACCTGGGTTCAGTAGTGTTAGTCTGCGGCTTAGCTTGTGCTCGCTCCGTTCAGCTTTACATTCCTATGTACCAAAGAGCAGCAAGGAGAAGAGGTGAGTATGTGCCTATAGCTGCACAGGACACTTCACTCACTTGAGACTGAGAATGTGGCCTTCAAGAAAAAAAAATCCTCCTTCCATCTTCAATTTTTTTCTATGATCCCCCAAAAGAAACCCATGCAGACTCCTAAGGTCTATCTGGAGCTCAGAGGTAACGAGTCTGCAGACTTGACTCACGCAGGGAATATCTATGCAATCCTAGTCAAGTATGCTACACACAGATGTCCCCAGACACACAGTATGCTCAGCTGGTGGTGCCCGAACCCACCTCACTAGGGTGGCCTCCTGCTAGCGCACCACATAACTGAGGCCCAGAGCTGGGACCCACATGCTGGGCACAACAGAACCCAAAGTGCTTTGCAAACTGCAAACTTTTAAGAAATACACATTTCAAGGTTACCTGCAAGATGGAGGAGGGAGACTGCGGCTTGGAGGGGCTCCAGTCCCCCAGGCTGCAGTCCAAAGGCAGACTTCTGTGGCATACACGTGTTCTCACTCACATGATGTCTCATCTTTTATTGTTTTGAGTGGTTGAGTTATATAAATCCAGCTTGTGTGCAGTAACTCCAGAACGTCAACACACATCATCTGCAGTAACATTGTGATAGCTCCATACTGTGGGTGAAGCAATACTTAGAACAGACATCATATTTGGTCTTTATGTAAATAATGTTTTAAATTGCCTAAATATACCATTCTGAGCCATTTCATTCTACCAGGAAAATACAGGGTTTCCCCCCCTTCTCTTAAAAAAAATTAAATACCAAAATAACTACATTTAAATAAATAACGTTATGATGATGACATAAAAAAAAAAGCCAACCCACAATGAGGCTAAGTCCCTCTGCCTGCTGCTCAGCTAAGTCCAGAATGCTCCGCAAAGATGAGCGGTGATCCTGGATGTGGGCTGGGCTGCTGGCCTCCCACCTCTCCTCACCCTTCCCTCTTAAATTTTACTTATATAGGACGTAAGTCAGACTTAGTGTGGGACTTCATTCTGAAAAGCCAGAGAAACCTCTAGAGAATCAAAAAATGACCTGGATTCTTGAGAACCTGGCCACTGGGTCTTACTTCAAAAACCCTCAATCTCTCTAAGAGCTCTCGCCATGCAGGTAACAAGTCAGGTGCCAGAAGGAAGAGTGGACTCCTATGACTCCCAGCAGGGTTCTGGGAAAGACCCATGACTTTGGTCTGAAAAGGGAGGTGTAACAGGGCTGGGTCTGTTTCCCAAGGGGGAAGGGGGTCTGCTGCTTTAAGCATACACAATATATAGGAGACTCGTTTACTAGAGTGGGAAACTATGCCAAGGACAAAGTCAACATAAAGAAACAGACAACAGAACGCGCAAGAACAGGTACATGCAGCCCAGAGGCTAGAGGCTCCCGGGGTCCCTTGTCCCAGTGCCCTGGCCTTATGGGTCCATGCAGCCTCAGTCCGCCCACCCTCTACAATGGCACAGGGAACTGCTCTGAACAGAAATTGGCAAGCAGGTATTTTAAAGAAGTGCCACCCAAACAGGCAGGAAAGACCAGAGCAAACCATCCCATGGGCTGGAAACAAACCACAGAAAAAAAACAGCATGACATTCTTTTCCCCAAATGGATCTCAAATTTCCAAGGTAGAAATGGAGTGAAATGAAATGTCAAAGACCCCGTTATTTAGTAAAGAAAGGACTTCTCCAAGTATTCTAATTCCACATGTAGACAACAAAATACTGTCTTGTCTCTCAGCTGCAACCAGCAGGTCCTATGAGGGCAGCAGGTGGCTATGGCTCTGTCCCCTAGAGGAAAGCCAGAGAGATCCACTTGCAGCGGGTGCTGCATCTGCACAAGAGACTCATAGTTCTTGCTTGTAGCAAAAGCTGAGCCCACAGATGACAGCCCAGAGAGTGTTCTGTAGGAGACACCACCTCTGGAACCAGGGTTGCTGTTGTGGGTCTGTTCCAGTCTAACTTGTCTTTAAATTAGGGTGTTTTAAGGCCACCTGCGTTCATGTATTAAGAGGTGAAGTCCAACCGCAGGGCCCTTTACCCACTGAGGATGCGCTCCCTGCTTCAGGAAGAGGCAGCATCTCCTTTTGGCACCACAAATTGATGTCTGAAGAGAAGATCTCCCAGCAGCTAGTTCTGGATCTCCTTCTCTCTCATAGCTGCTGGTGGCGCATCTACGCTCAGGGCAATGACAATGCTCTCCCCATCTTCTGCTTTAATGCGCTTGAGCTCCGGCGTCTCTGCCTGGTCACCATTCTGACGCTTTGTGGGCAGGGACGC
>NC_022026.1:31343447-31344425 GCF_000317375.1 Microtus ochrogaster
TGGGTTCTGGGGTAGCCGCGCTATGGCCGCCGCCCAGGGGGCGTGAAGATCTCCTGGTGGCGCCGCGAAATGAAGCTCGAATGGCCCATGCTCACGTCCACCGAGCCCTGCGACGAGTTGCGCCCGATGGTCTCCAAACGCCCAGCTGCACGGCGGGGATCTGCCGCCCCCGGCCCCGCCGACCGCGGGAGGGGCGCCCGCGCCCGACAGCGCCATCAAGACCGCCATCGCCTGTGAGGCCCAGCCGATCTGTGAGGGCGCCCTGGCATGCCAGGGCCCATGCACGGTCGTGGGCCGCGCAAGCCGAGCCTATAATTTTCTTAAACAGATTGTATACATTCTAAAGATTTATTACAGATAGGCACATTCTACCTGTATGGTATTGCCATGTAATAATTGTGATTTATAAAGAAAACTGATGGTTTATATATTTATGATGAATTCAGACATCTTATGAGAAGCTTGCATAATACCTAGTAAGAGTTTTTTTTTTTTTTATATTATCTCCAATTTTGGTAAAATCTGTATTCATTTGGAAATAATAATATTATTGAATTTGTAACTATATATATATTTTTGATCATTAAAATTATTAACAACTTTTCCCAATTGCTATAATGCTAGATCTTAACTGACTGATAGCCTCACAAGTATATTTATTTAGCTACTCAAGAAATTTTTGAGGAAAAAATGTATTGTCATGACAAATCATTTATTAGCATTTATCCATAATTCTATTAATTTGTTTTATACCTTTTAAAGATATTTTTGGAGTCTTCACTAATACAAATTAATAATAAACTAAACTACTGTCATTATGTAAAGATACTATTTATATTTAAAATTTGTTTTCACATTAGATCATTTATCTAATGTGAGCATAACATTCTCTCTTTTGTGTTATACAGTATTAGCTGAGTAATTCACTTTTCATCCTTCACAAACTGTATTCAAAAGTTTATATTTAAACTGTGGTAG
>NC_022026.1:31346465-31354644 GCF_000317375.1 Microtus ochrogaster
TGAGTACATCCCATGTTCCTCTTTTTGGGTCTGGCTTACCTCACTCAGGATAGTGTTTTCTATTTCCATCCATTTGTATGCAAAATTCAAGAAGTCCTTGTTTTTTACTGCTGAGTAATCAAAGATACCTGATAAACATTCAAATTTTGAATGACATTCCAATAAATTCGTTCAGAATAAGCAACTCCACTTGTTGAGAAATATAAAGACTTAGAAGAAATAGAAAATATAAACAACAAGCAAACTTCATCAATTCTGAAAATCATAACTAGAATATCTTCACTTAATCTTTGTAACTCTAAATTGTATTTCAATCTATGTTCATGGAAAAATTGAGACTTAGTATTTAATCTTTGTAATTCTAAATTGTATTTCAATCTATGTTCATGAAAAAATTGAGACTTAGTATTTCAGAACTTGTTCAAGTTTGCATAGGCAGTATATATTTAATAAACAAATAATAAATATTTAAACTAGTTTTATCAGACTACTGATTTTGATATCATAACTTCACCCCATCAATACTTTTATTTTTAAAGGAACTCCAGATAAAACATTAAACAGAGGGGGTTTTATTATATCACATACAATGTTATAAGTTTTGAATGAATTGGATGATGTAACAGCTAGAACACAGGGCAAATGAGAGCTAAATCTGGAATCAAAGAATAAATAGTCAGTGACACTAGGACATCCCCCCAATGCTTAATTCTATTGTCCTCATAAAGGTATTATTTTAATAACATGCTTTTCTTAGCATTGAGAAAAAGATATTATATCTCAAATATTTGTACTATTTGAACAAGCATTTTACAGACTAGAAAGAAGAAAACAAATTGTCTATTTTGAGATGAAAAAGAATAAAGAAGATTTAGGAAGTATTAGAAAACTATGTCTTCTTAACACACAATTACATACGAGTCTTTATACAGAAATGTATTTTTAAATTTATCAACTCAATTTTATGAAATAAGTTCATACACACACACACACACATTCACACATGCAATCACATTGCCCCTAGTAATGGAGGATACAGAACCTAAACCAGCCATCTTCTCTAACCAGGCAAGGCTTCTAGTGGAGAATCTGGGATACCAACCCAGAGAGAAAACCTTCTACATACAATTTTTCTTGTTTACAAGATAGGCTGACGTAAAGATGATGTAGAAGTTGTGAGAGTGACCAAGTAATAACTGACTCCATACTGGAGCCTAACATCACCATCAGAGGGGCTTCATTTATCAATTGACAGAAACAGATGCAGAGACCAACAGTTAAATATTAGGAAAAGCTCTCAGAATCCTGAGGAAGAGGGGGAGGAATGATTGATTGTAGGTCTTAGGGAGGTCAAAGACACGATGAGGAAAAGGTCCCAATAATTATCTAACTAAAAAGTCCTCATAGGGTCTCAGAGACTGAACCAAGAACCAGGGAGCCTTTACAGATCTAACTTAGGGTCTTCGCATATATATTATGGTTGTGTAGCTTGGTGTTCCTGTAGGATTACTTACAGTGGTAGTGGCAGTTGTCTCTGACACTTGCCTGCATTTGGAGCAACTTTTCTCCTACTGGTTTGCCTCTCTCAGTCTTGATATAAGGGTATAAGGGTATGTGCCTAGCCTTTTTGTAACTTATTAACTATGTTTGGTTGATGACCCTGGGAGGCCTGCTCTTTTGTGAATGCAAATGGAGGATGAGTGAATCTGAAGGAGAGAGAGTGAGGGCGATCAGTATGAGAGAAAAAGAAAGGTAAACTGTGGTTGGGATGTAAAATATAAGAGAAGAATGAAAAAAGAGAGAGAGATATTCAGGAGTCAGTGGTGTGGGAATGTAGTGGGGGAAGCAGAATGAACAAAATAAAATATACACATCTATGAAAATGAAATAATGAAAGTCAATAAACCAAATTAGATTAATTAGATGGATATTACCCATACTCTTATTCTTTTCCTTATTAGCATTTATAATTATGGAAAATATGAGGTTTTATTTATGTTGCATTATCAGTGGATTAAGATATTTCATCCCATTGGCTATTTTTTAAAATATAACACTTTTCAATTATTTTATGAGAATTTTATAAATGTATTTTCATATTCATCATTTTTCATTCCTCTGACTCTTTTCGGAACCCTTGCATTTGTTTCTGTCAACTTTATGACCTCTCTTTTTCCTCCCTTTCCCTCTGCTTTCCTTCACTCTCCCACTTCCTCTTCCTCTTTCCCTCTTCTATTTTTCTCAAATCTATCAGTCCATTTTGTGCTCCCCATATACCTTGAGTGTAAAACCATGTACTGTATCATGGCCCACCTACTAAGTGCCACATCATTAAACACAAAATGACTCTCGTATAAAGTAAACCAACTGTCAATAGCTCCTTGGTTAGGGATGGGGGCATGTGGCCCTCACCATTCTTTTCTAGAATGTTGCCTGGCTTTATCCTGCATAAGTCTTTTGCAAATAAACACAGATGTTATAAGTTCTTAATTGCTTTCATGTTCAGACAATACTGTTTGACCCAAGTCCTCCATAACAGTTTCCATTATATCACTCTGCTTCCTCTTCCAGTTTTTTTTTTTTTCTGATTGTTGTGGAAGGAATCCATGTAATATAAATTTACCATTTATTATTGAGAACAGTTACAGGCACTTTTTCTGCACTTTCTCAAGTGTGGGTGTAATATAAATTTAGCATTTGTTGTTGAGCACTCTGCAGACACCTTTTGTTGTGTACTTTCTTCAGTGCACACACACACATGCAGACACACAAGCACACACATAAAAACAAAACCACTGGATTTTTTTTCCATTTGTGGGACAGGCACAGACACATATATACATAACTGTATGTGTCATTAAAAATAGTAAAATCAAACAAGAGTTTCAAGGAATGTTTTTGAGGATCTGCCTTTTTACTTAAAAATTTTAAAATTGGTTGGATTATGACACTGCCTACCTGGTGATAATATGGCCATAGATCACACACACACACACACACACACACACACACACACACACACACACACACACACACACACACACACACACACACACACACACACACACACACACCACACTTATAAAAAGATTAAATTTCATGGAAATCTTATTGTATATATATATTCCTAGTGGTGGTAAAAAGGTGAATAAATGGGGTCAGGCACAGCTAATCCAACTCAAAGAAAGTTTTCACTAAGCAAAAAAAAAAAAGTCAGTGTCAGCAGTAAAAATAGGCACTTGATAGTCAGTCACTTAGTTCTAAATAATAACATAATAAGTTAGTTTCATTGAATGAGTTTGCTTAGTTGTACTTTATAGTATCTTTACTCAATGTCAAATGTGTTCCCTTCTCAAAGTTCAGAAATCTTGAGGTTTTTACCTAGCCAATTTGATGATACTCAAAAATGTTGTCAGTAAGTTTCTATAAAAAAATACTAAATAAAATGGAGGATTATAATAACATTGGTGAGAACTAGCACAATTATTTTCATTTTGCATAAGAGAATATAGGAGAAGAAATAATAAGTTTTAACATATAATATGCATTTTTCCTTAATGGATCAGCATTCAGTGTTCTGAATTAATATAGAAAATGTGTCTCAATACCTATAAATACTCTAAGTATACATGAGACACTATGATGAGTTAGACCAGTGATTTCCAACCTTCTTAATGCTTTGACCCTTTAATGCAATTCATCATTCTGTGGTGACCTCAAACCATAAAATTATTTCATTGCAATTTCACAAATGTAATTTTGTTATTGCTAGGAATTGTAATGTACATATCTGATATGCAAGATATGTGACTCTTGTGAAAGAGTCATTTAACTCTCAAAGGTGTCATAGCCCACAAATTTAAAGCTGTTGGCTTAGACAGAAATTTTAACAAATTTGTATGTTATTTATTCTCCCTATATTGTTTGTAAACATGTTATATAAAACATAAAAATTTATAAAGAATTCTTCTTCACCCTCCTTCTCTTTTTGTTTCTCTCAGTGTTACTTTTACTAAAGACAACAAATATCATTATGTTGGTCAAGAAAAAGAAAGAAACTTAAAAACATTCATGAAAAGGATATACATTCAGTAACACAGGAAGAAAGAGAATATCCAAAATCAAAACTAACTATATGTTGAATGGGAACAAGAATTACATTTCAGCATTAAGTAATTACATGGATTCTGTTGAAAGGTTTAGTTACAAGAAAAGGCAGAGCAATAAAATCCTAGCAGAAATAAGGGAGGTAACTCTGGGCCTTTGGGTTGTAAAATGTTGTCATAAAAATGATAACCTAAACTTATAATTAGTATTAACAGATAAGGACAAAGAAAGTTGTAGAAAGAAGCACAAACTACAGTAAATATATTTCTAGTTTGAACAGGCGGGCATAGCTAAAATTAAAACAAGTGTAAAAGAAAACATTACTGTTAATATTACAAGGAAGAATTTTAAATAGAAAGGATAAAATGAAGTTTATTGAACATTATTTCAGTTCTGATGGCATAGAATAAGAAACTAGCCTCAAATCAAATATGAGAGAGGTACCTACAAGAAGGCATTAAAAGAGAACAAAAACATGATTTACATAGAAAAACACAAACAAAAGTCCATAAGAAAAGTTACATTAAAAAAGATGAGAGAGGGAAATTGTGGCACAGAAAAATGCATTTTATAATTAAAAAATGATATTTTCCTCTGTATGCTATGTTTACCATTAATTAATATAGAAACTGCTTTGGATCTATAGCAGAGCTATAGGGGAACAGAGCTAGGCAGGGAAAACTAAACAGAATGCTGGGAGAAAAGGGCGGAGTCAAAGAGACACCATGTAGCCCAGCTGGAGACAGATGCTGAAACTTTAGCTGGTAAGCCACAGCCATATGGCCATATACAGATTAGTAGAAATGGGTCAAATTCAGATGTAATAGTTAGCCAATAAGGAGTTAGAGCTAATGAACCAAGCAGTGATTTAGTTAATATAATTTTTGTGTGATTATTTTGAGTCTAAGCTAGCTGGGTGGCCAGGAACCAGCAAGCAGCCCTCTTCAAACAGGAAAAAGGTAAACTCACAAATGTAGAAAAGCATTGCATAAAATAATTAATATTAATCAAAGGAATCAAACTCCAAATAATGCAAATATGATAATGTGACTGGTGGAAAAGAAATAGACACAAAATGAATGAACTATAGGATTATAAATTGGATCTTGAATGAAACCAAATAAATTAATAATAAAATTTACAAAATTCACTCAGGCCTTAAAAATACCATTTTAATACTGGGCAAAACTAAATTTCCTTTTTGTTTTAGTGTGTTTTGATTATGTAATATGTTAGCATTAGTAAAACATTTATACCAATATCAAAGAAACAACTACTATTTTTATAACTTTTGTGTGTCTGAAATTATTTTTCCTTTTTAATGCACATATTTATTTATTTAGCTATTTATTTTATACCCTGCCCTCAGTTTATCCCCCTCCTCTTCTCTCACTTCCTTCTCCCACCCCTACTCTGTTTCTCTTTAGGAAAGGGAAGATCTCCAATGAATTATTAATGATACATAGCATATCATGTTGCAGTAAGACTAAGCACCTCCTTGCCATGTATAAAGCCTGAGCAAGTTTAGCTATTATGAGGAGTATGGTCCCAAAAATCTTTAAGACAACCCTATTCCCCCTGTTAGGAGTACCTCAAGAGGACCAAGCTACACAACTTAATATAAATTCAGAGTGTGCCAGGACAGGCTCCAAAGCCACAGAGAAACCCTGTCTCGAAAAACCAAAAAAAAAAAATAATAAAAAAAATAAAAAAATAAAAATAAAAAAATAAATTCAGAGTGGCTAGAACAGCCTCATGCAGGCTCCCTGGTTTTTGGTTCAGTCTCTATGAACTCCTATGAGCCCAGATTAGTTGATTCTGTAAGTTTTTTTTATGATGTCCTTGACTCCTCCCTCTCTTAACCTCCCCCCATTTCTTTCGGACTCCTAGATCTTCCACTTACAATTTACTGTGGGTATGCACCTGTTTCCATCAGTTGTAGGATGAGGCCTCACTAATAACAATAAAACTAGGCACAAATCTGGTCACGGGAGATGGCCAGTTCAGGCAAAGAATCTGCTATTGCTATGATTCTTAACAATGATGGTGGGACTGGTTGATTAGAAAAGTAGACAAAATGAATGAACTGTAGGATTATAAATTGATCCTGATTCAAGTTTGGTATGGGACATCCTTCTGTATATGTGTTATTTTATTGGTTAATGAATAAAGAAGATGTTTAGGCCAATGGCTTAGCAAAATAGAGCTAGGTGGGTAAAACTAAACTGAATGTTGGGAGAAAGAAGACAGAATCAAAAGAAGCCATATAGCCCCACTGGAGACAGACACTGGAAGTTTACCTGGTAAGCCACAGTCTTGTGGAGACACATAGATTAATGGAGATGGGTTAATTTAAGGTATGAGTTAGTCAGACATATAATTCAGCTATTGGCCACATAGTATAATATGGTTTCTGTGAGATTATTTTGGAAATAAGAAGCTGGGGAAAAAAAAAAAAAAACAAGTGGCCTCATACTACAGAAATCAAGTAAATTAATAATAAAATTGACAAAATTTACTCAGGTCTTAAAAGTATTGCATTAATATTGGGCCAAATTATTTTTCCTTGATTGTTTTAGTGTTTTGATTATGTAAGATGTCCTCAATAGGGCATCTTATCTATACAGCATTTATATCAATACCAAAGAAATAGCTACTGTTTTTACAATTTTCTGAAATCTAAAATTAGTTCTTGATAAGCATTTAATACATTTGAATAATGGTACTTAAATAATGTTTAATACACAAGCACATTATAAATCAGATTTATTCCAGTTATTCCATAAATTGCATTATTTGCTGTAGGAAAGCCTTTTAGTTACCTGCCCTCTTGGGTGTGGCCTCTTATACTACTTATGCAGATATGAATCATGCATCTGGCCTATTTTCTGGCTGTGGGATTTGCTTGCTCTTCTCCATTCCAGCAAAGGATATGAACTTGTGAGCCTACCCCTAAATAAATAACAATCTATTATTTTCCATACTTAGCTAGTGTGAGATTTCTTTTAAGCATCCATCTTCATCTAGCACTCCACATGGATTCAGACTCTACACCTACCAGGTGGATAACCTAAAGGCCTATCTGATCCATGACCCAAAAGGTCTACCAACCCTGCCTGCTTGGCTTGCTTTTACCTAAGCAATATTTTGTAGAACCCATGCCACAGCAAAGTTTACTGCATGTGGCAATTTGGAAGTTTCCCTAGTGCACATATGTACCCCGCCCCCCACTGTTATGTTCCTTGTCATGGTTCCTTGCCACGTGGTGACTTATGCATCATCCAATTTGTGCACATGAACTCCAGGTTTCTTGTTCTTTGTATGAAATTGATTTAATTGCTTTTATTTTGTCAAGCAAAGAATATTTCTCTGTATTTAATCAGTACAAAAGTGGGAAACTAAAGTGGATCAGGACCATTCCTTTCACCACCTGCTGCGTTGCTGCTAGTTATGACTTTGCAACCATGGCACCTGCTAGACAATAAAAAAAAAATTACACCTAAAACAATTTACCAGATCTCATAACAGATAATTAATAAATCAATTTGGCAGACTACATTAATATTAAGACTTTTAGTAACTTTTTGTTAATACAATGGATTGCATTCTTCAAGGCTTGAATGGTTATGGTGATAGTTCCTTTTATTGGATATTGGGACTCAGTTTTCTTTTATGAAAGAATGTGGCACTTTAAGGAATGATACAGTCTTTATAGATTAATAATGAACAGCAAGTTGACAGGATTAATACCATCAAAAATCAAAAGTTATCTGAAAGTTAATATTATGGAAAAGAGTAACATTAATTTAACAGACAAAATTGAATCCATCTGTAAGGGTACTGAGAAATTATCTTAAAGTATTCATACTGTTGAATTTGATAATCAATATTTGTTAAAAAGTTATGATATGTTATCAGATAGAGTATCTCTCCAGGATGGCAATGTCCAAGGATGAGGTGTTGTCTTTAAAGTAGAAACTTCAGACATTGGAATCACATGAGCAGAATGAATCCAGAAGCTTGGTGCCTCCATGAAACCATTATATATATACACACATACACATGTGTGTAT
>NC_022026.1:31354744-31359927 GCF_000317375.1 Microtus ochrogaster
TATGTATATAGGCCAGGAGACTCAGGTTTTACAAAAGACAGTAGTACAAAGATTTGAAATAATTGAGGAAATTATGGGAGCTGATGAACAGGGGAAAAGGCACAAGGACCAGACTGACAATCACCAGTATCTGTCAGAGATGATTTTCCCAGAGTATTAATTTCCTACCTTGTTATCTACTCTGAGAAAGCATTAAGTTCTAAAGACCCAAAAGAATCCAAGGAAGACAGATGGATACCTATAGGAATGAATGACATGAAAGAAATTAAACAAGCTGTAATAACTTCTGGCTTTCATTCTGCATTTGTTAGGGAAATGGTAAAAACATGAGCTTCTAGCATTAGGCAACAGCACATAACTGGCTTCAGTTAGTATCAGCAGTCCTAGACGATGGCCCCAGTTGATGTTTAAATGTTTTTTTCAGAGAAGAAGCTAAAATATAATCTTGGTGATGGCACTTATGCTTATCTACAAATTCAAGTTCTTTATGTTAAATAAAGTTTATCCCTGTGTCACAAAGCAGCCGTAAATCCTTTGGACAGGATTCAAGAATCAGGAAAATAAATTGAATCATATACCAGGGTTAAACAGGACCACAGAGAACACTGTAGTAACATTTTACAAAGATTAACTAAGGCTGTACAAATAGCAATAACAGACCTAGATGCTAGATGAATATTTATTGCATCTCTCACTTTTGAAAACTCCATCAAAGAATGCAAAAAAAAATTATTGGGCCTATAAAGCTGAGATCAGCACTTATGGATGAATGGATCCTACATACCATGAACATTGAAACATTTGACTATAACACTGAATCTTGGGTGGGAGAAGTAATTTCCAAAGAAATGAGGAGACATCAAAATGCTAAATGTTATAATTGTGGTAGAATACGACATCTGAGAAGAGATTGTAGACAAGGAATTTCTAAGATTAATATTCCCTCTGGGAATAGCAAGAATAGATGCACTCAGTATTCAGGTATATGGAGAAGGTGTGGCAAATGCCAACATTGTACCAATGAATGCAGATCAACAGAAGACAGACAAGGCAACCCAATACCATTAGGAAACCCCTTAAGGCCCAAAGCCAAAAGTGGCCCAGGCATTCCCAGTAACAGTGGAGGCCATGTCTCACTAGAAAAATTTAAAAAAATACAGAGCCTTCTGTAAAAGACCATATTGTTCTAGATGATGGCATTAACATGGAAGATAAATAAAAACTTCCAATAGGAAATAGGAAGCGTAAATTCTTGCAGACTTCTAAAAATGACCAAAGAACAAAGCTAAGAGTATATAGATGGCATTATGGAGTAGGTGGGCCTTCTGTCTATGTGTTACTTTCATTGGTTAATAAAGAAACTGCCTTGGCTTTTTGATAGGGCAGAATTCAGATAGGTGGAGTAGACTGAACAGAATGCTGGTAGAAAGAAAGCAGAGTCAGGCAAATGCCATGATTCCCCTTCCCGAGACAGAGGCTGGATAGACTCATGTCGGTAAGCCACGACCTTGTGGTGACCTACAGATTATTAGATATGGGTTAGTCAAGATGTGAGAGTTAGCCAATAAGAAGCTAGAACTAATGGGCCAGGCAGTGTTTATGAATAGTTTCCGTGTAATTATTTTATGTGTAAACTAGCCAGGGAGCTGGGATCCCAGCAGGAATGCAGTCCACCACTCATTTTGCAACAGCATTTTAACTGTTTGATAGACCAGGTGCAGATGTGAGTATCATTGCTCCAGAATCTTGGCATCCAAATAGGTCTCATCAAGAGGCAGATATTCAATTACTGGAAATTGGAACCCTATCTTAAGTTAAAAAAAGTACGGGATGGGTTGACTGCAAAGGGCCAGAAGGTCAGAGACGGAATCTGAGATCATATGTGGCTAATATTGCAGTAAATTTATGGGGCTGTGACTTGATGCAGCAATGGAATACCCAGATTAACATTCTTGTATTTACAGGAACTCATAATTCTGGGAAGGATATTATAAGGTAATAAACACAAAAGGCACCAGCCATTCAGGCTGTACAAGAACACAAAGCAACCAGCAAACCTTTAGAGGTACCAAGAGCCCTACCTTTATAGTGGGTAACTGAGAAACCAATATGGGTTAAGCAATGGCCTCTAGCTGAGGAAAAGCTTCAGGCTTTAGAACAACTGGTTAAAGAACAACTAGAGGCTCACCATACTGAAGAATCAAACAACTCTTGAAATTCTCCTGTATTTGTTCTTTAAAAGAAATCTTGTAAATGGAGAATGTTGATGGATCTAAGAGTTTTCAATGAGGTAATTCAACCTATGGGCTATCTACAATCTGGAATTCCTCTGCCTTCTCTGTTACCAAATGTATGGCCTCTTATAGTTATTGATTTGAAAGATTTTGCTTTACTATAACTCTGCAAGGATAGAGAAAAATTTGCCTTCACAGTGCCTACTTATAATTCTAAGCCTACTAGGAGATATCAATGGATCACCCTTCCATGAGGAATGATCAATAGCTCCACTCAGTGTCAATACTTTTTAAGTCAGCCATTGGAAATATCACATAAGCATTTTTCTTACTCTATAATTTACCATTACATGGATAACAATTTGCTATCTGATTCAAACATAGAGACTTTAGAAAGAATGTATGAAGAAGTAAAGGAACATATGTCAAAATGGGGAATAAAAATTGCTCCTGAAGCCGGGCGGTGGTGGCGCACTCCTTTAATCCCAGCACTCGGGAGGCAGAGGCAGGCGGATCTCTGTGAGTTCGAGACCAGCCTGGTCTACAAGAGCTAGTTCCAGGACAGGCTCCAAAACCACAGAGAAACCCTGTCTCAAAATACCTTAAAAAAAATATTGCTCCTGAAAAAAATTATAGAGAATAGTCTGTCAATTACCTAGGTTATAAAATAGGCTTACAGAAAATTAGAACACAAAAGGTACAAATTAGGAGAGACCTGTTGCAGACATTTAATGAATTTCAAAGATTATTAGATATTTCCAGTCTATGATCTTCTGTTGGGATAATACCCGATCTAATAATTTATTTAAACAAAACCTTAGATGGTGATAAAAACTTGAATTGTCCCAGAGAATTAACACCTGAAGCAGAAAAGGAATTAAAAATTGCTGAGGAGAGATTACAGGAGGCACATGTGGATAGGGTAAATCCAAATCTTAATTGTTTCTAGTCATATTGCCCTCCATAATTTCTCCTACAGGAATTTTAATGCAGAGGGATGATATTATCTTAGAATGGATCTTTTCAACACATAATTCAAGTAAAAAATAAAAACTTACATGGAAAATTCCTCTGAATTAATTATAAAAGTTATATTGCAGCTTTATCAATTAGCAAGTATAGATCCAGCAAAGATTATAGAGTCTTTTTCTACTGATGAAATAAAAAAAAAAAAGTTATGGGAAGACAATGATCAATGACAAAGAACTTGTGCTAAATTGTTGGGAGAAATTCATAGCCATTATCTCAAAACTGAAGCCATAACCTTATAAAGAAAACTTCTTGGATTCTTCCTAAATGGTACATGATGTTCCAATAACTGGAGCTCATAAATTTTATAATGATGCAAATAAATCATGGATGACAGACTACAAATCATAAAAAATAAGTAAAGTGGAACAAATCCCTTTTAATTCTGTGCAAAATGCAGAATTACACGTTCTTCTCATGGTGCTAAGGGATTATAAAGAACCTCTTAATATAGTAACTGATTCAAAATATGCAGAGTTGTTTTGCATATTGAGATTGTTGAATTTATACCAGATAATACAGAATTGACTTCATTATTCATACACATTGAAGATATAGTCAGGAATAGGCTTTGTCTCATATTCATAACACACCTCTGATCCCATATGGGTCTGCAAGGTCCTCTAGCACAAGGTAATGCAGAAATTAATCAATTACTGATTGTAAATATTTTGAAGGCCTCATAATTGCATAAGAGACATCATGTCAATAGCAAGAGCTTAAAGAAAGAGTTTTATATTACATGGCCACAAGCTAAGGAGATTATGAAGAGATGTCCTAATTGATCTTTCTATAACAAACTCTGCTACCTTCAAGGACTAATCCAAAGGGAACTCTGACAGATTGAAGTGTTCAACTTGACAAAATTTGGAAAACTAAAATATGTACACCACACCATTGATATTTATTTCGGTTTTATTCAGTGGGAAACTGCTTTAAGCTAAAAAAAGGCTGATTCAGTAATCACTCATTTATTAGAAGGTATGGCCATCATGGGTATATCTGCACAAATAAAGACAGATAATATTCTAGCATATGTCTCTAAAACAGTGAAACATTTTTGCTTTTTAAAATTTAAAGCATATTATAGGTAAACAACACAATCCTACAGGTCACACAGTTATAGAAAGATCAAATTGAACTATAAAGAATATATTATACAAACAGAAAGTAATGTTAAATACCCCCAGAAATAAATTATAGAATTCTTTACTAACCTTGAATTTTCTTAACATTAATAAAATAGGGACAACAGCAGCAGAGAGAAACTGAATAATAGAAAAGCCTTCTGAATTAAATCAGCTGGTATATTTCAAGGATGTGTTGACCTCACAAAGAAAGCTAGAAGATGTGGTACATTGAGGAAAAAATTTGCTTTTGTTTCCATAGGAGAAGAAAAGATATGGATATAATCAAAATTAATAAATATTTGGTTTGAGAGCAAACCTTTTGAGAAAGAGAAATAACAGCTCATTCACAATGGTGACAACCATACAGGTGATAAGGAAACCATATAGGGTTGAAGCATATTTCTGATCTTGGCTTTATAGGAAAATACCCATCTTCAATAATTCATGAGACCCTGGATGTTTGGATGCTGACAGAAGGAAAACTAACTATCCAATAAGAATAAGAATCATCAAGAGAAAGAAATATGACTTGTAAGAATGGGTGATACATACATACATATATATGAACATATGGAGCTAGATTTTGAGTTAGACACTGACTCTGTCCTTCTTTAATCTAAGCATGTTGTTGAATGAGAAATTCAGAGTTTCTGTCTCATGTCAAGACCTTTCTAGTATGAGACGGAAAGAAAAATGAATTTAGAAAAAAAATTACTTTTCTTTATTCTCATTTTTGTCTCTATTGTACCTTTCATTGAATATATATGTCTCTCTCTCTCTCTCTCTCTCT
>NC_022026.1:31363072-31364108 GCF_000317375.1 Microtus ochrogaster
CATTTCTTTACAATCTCCTTAGCTTGTTACCAAGTAATAGAAAACTCTTTCTTCAAACCTTTGCTATTAACATGATGTTTTTATGAAATTCAGAGGCTTGTAGCACGCTACCAATCACTAATTGATCAATTTTTGCATTACCTTGTGCTAGAGGACCTGGCAGACCCCTATGGGATCAGATGCTTGTTATATACATAAGGCAAAGCCTGCTCCTGATCAAATTTTGAACCTGGAAAAACAATGAGGTTAGTTCTGTATCATCAGGTATAAATTCAGCAGTTTCAATATGTGAAATAACTCTTTCTGCGTATTGTGAGTCAGTAACTATATTAATAGGTTCTTTAAAATACCTTAGCACCATAAGAATGGCATATAATTCTGCCTTCTGGACAGAATCATAAGGACTTTGTTCCACTTTACCCAAGTCTTCTGATATGTAACCTGCCTTCCCTGATTTATTGGCATCAGTATAGAATGTACGGGCTCCAGTTATTGGAGCATCAAGGACGATTCGAGGAAGAATCCAAGAAGTTCTCCTTATGAAGTTAAGCCTCTTGCTTTTTGGATAGTTGTTAATAATGTCTCCAAAAAAATTAGCACAAGATCTTGGCATGGTTCCTTATCTTCCCACAATTTCTATAGTTCATCAGCAGTGAAAGGCACTCTAATTTCTGCTGGGTCTATGCCTGCTAGTTGCGAAGTCTCAACTTGCCTTTTATAATTAACTCAGAGACTTTTTCCACATAAGTTTTCAGTTTCTTCCTTGGTTTATGTTGTAAAAAGATCCATTGCAAGATAATATCATCTCTCTGCATTAAAATTCCTGTAGGAGAAATTTTTGATGGTAGTATGACGAGAATACAATCAAGCTCTGGATTCACCCTGTCCACATGTGCCTGTTTTAATTTTTCCTCAATCATTGTCAGTTCCTTTTCTGCTTCAGCTGTTAATTCTCTGGGACTGTTTAAATCTTTATCACCATCCAAGGTTTTCTTCAAATGAATTATTAGATCAGGTGTTATCCCAATAGCTGGTC
>NC_022026.1:31365948-31366328 GCF_000317375.1 Microtus ochrogaster
CTTCACTAGCCTCTTGCCTGAATAAGCATTTCCATTTCAATTGCGGTCCACTCTTAAGTACTGCAGAGCTCAGCTGGAGCCAGTCTGAGGGGGTTGCTCTGTTTGTCATGGCCCAAGGTTTTAGCATCTCTTTAACAAAAGAGGCTTGCATCCCAAAAGTCATGACAGCCTGTTTATGTTCTTTGAGATCATTCATAAGGACAGTCTCCCATGTATCTTCCTTGATGAGGGTTTCTGGAACCAATCACCTTCTCTGTTGTTATTACTGTAAAAGCAGGTAGAGCTGTAGGTAGAGCTTTGTGGAAATTGTCCCAGAGAGATTTACCCACAGATGGAGTTAAAATTTGCCTTTCTACCCTTTGCTCTTCTTCATCAGAATT
>NC_022026.1:31367555-31370783 GCF_000317375.1 Microtus ochrogaster
CAGTGAGCACGCTCACCAGATTTATAGGTAAACATTAGCCCGAGGCGAACATGCCCCCTAAGGGGTGGGACTTATCCCTACACCCCACAACAACAACTCCACCTTGTCGATATGAAGTCATAATGCTAATAGCACTATTATAAAATCTGTTTTGGGTGCCAGTTGCTCAAAATGGTTACAACATGGTTAACTGAAATGGTCCACTTTTTCATAATATTCTGGCCAGAACCCCAGATAGGAACCTCAGAAAAACCCTACCAAATACTCAAAGACTATTTGCAATTATACCAGACAATAATCTTGGAAATTAACCATCATTTTATTCCACAGGATCACATAGAAAGAACATTGCCCCCATTACAGCTGGAAGTAATTCTAGAAGACAATGTCCCCTCTCCTAACAAAGTTTGTCCTTAGCATTAGGAACATCATTTAGTGTTTGATTATAATTGATATAGGGCTGGGGGTTGGTGGGAGGAAATTATGTAGGATAAGGAATCTCTTTGAAAAAAAGACAGAGGAAATTTGATGAGATAATTGATTACTGTCAGCTTACTCACACTAATAATAATCATAATGGAATGAATACTTGTGAGCTATTATTTATTGGCAGTTTACATTGGTATAGAGTCTAGTATATTGATACAAACTTACATTATATAGAATGTGTTCTTACTTTCATCTACAATATTTGTATATCTTGACAAATTTATTTTGTCATATTGTATGTATGCATGCTTCTACCTCTGCATAAAACATTTTCTATATTGATAAGTATGCTGTAATCTTTAACCACTTCAAAGAGCTATAGAATATAGCGTTTAAATAACTAAAAGTTCTATTGAAGTGACACATGATTGCTCTTGGAAGCACGAAATTATTCATGAGAGAATGTTGGGCGCCAAAGACACTACACTTGGAGCTTGTTTTCTTCTTGGAAAAGCTGGCCTTTGCCAAAGAAATTGCCCATGCATCACCCACTGACAAAATGCAAAATGTCTAGACAGAACAAGCAGGATAGAAGAATAAAGACTTTCAAACCTTGCCAAGACAGGGTAAGAGGGTTTTGAAAAATTTCTTGCCTCTGTAAGTGGTTTGTCAGGTACTCTAGGCCTCAGTCAAAGTTGATTTCACCAACATTGCAAATGGGATTTTGAGTGATTGCCCAGTTAGCCAGTTGTGTCTGTCATTTGTGGCACATTTTGGAAATTGCTTGATTGTATTTTCTGCTTACTCAAGTAATATTATTTCACTTCTTGGGTCCTCATTGTGGTGAAAGACTAGATAGTTGTAGTTAGTTTCCTCTCATGACTTGGCCAAGTTACTTATTATATCAGACTTAAACTCATTAGGATAGGATAATAATCAAAACATTTATAACATGTTTTTTGCTTGATGTTCTTTATACTTGTTTTAATTCTGATTTTTATACCTGATACTTGTTTTTATTGTATATAGCTCTGTATTAGGCTTAGAACTTTCTTATTTAAATAAAAAAGGGAGGTGCTGTAGTAATTTCTACCACCAGTAGCCTTTAGGTAACCTGCCCACTTGAGTGTGGCCTATTTTACTATATATGTCAATGAAAAGTACATGTCCAGCCTCTTTTGCAGCTGCAGGATTCATTTTTTCCATGTTCCAGCAGATGATTGTGATCTGTGAGTCTACCCCTAAATAAATAACCCACGATTATGCTCAATTCTGATCTAGGGTGGGATTTCTTTTAAGAAGCATATTTCTTCATTTTTCAAATTGGAGTATAAATCAAATTAATTCAATAGTATTGAATACTACTTTCTGTTGTATATTTCTTATATTTCTCAGAGAATATTCTCAAATAATATCTCAGTAAAAAGTATTATAGATGAAGAAAACATTGTCAATGAAGTGACAATATTTTTTCCAATGCTATATAAAATTTTTTAAAAAGATAAGCTTTAATGTCCTTTCAATGACACAGATCATAGTTCCAAAAGCCTACTATTTGGAAGAAACTGTGCCACACATCTAGGACCATGTATTTTGTATTTTGTTAAGAAAAAATAAAATGTGCGGAAGTTTTTTGAAAGGATATCAACCTTAAATGATTTTTGGTGATTGGTCAATATTAACTATACAAGAAAGATATACTAGTAGACAAAAATACAAAAACTCCATAGATTAGGCACCTTTTTTTTCCAGTAGCAAATCAAAACTAATTGATTTTTATTGTGTTTTTGCCTTGAATTCCTGAGATTTTAGACAGGCCATATTTGATTATAAGAAACAATAAGCTCATTGTGTGGGTGTACCCCTCATGGTCCTGAGTTCCTTGCTCCTGCTCCCTCTCCTTCTGGACCTGATTTGGACCTTGAGATTTCTGTCTGGTGCGCCAATGTGGGTCTCTGTCTCTGTCTCCTTTCATCGCCTGATGAAGGTTAATATTCAGGAGGATGCTTATATGTTTGTCTTTGGATTCACCTTCTTAAACCTGGATGGATTGGACTTCCCACAGGTCAGGGAACCCTGATTGCTCTTCGAGCTGATGAGGGAGGGGAACTTGATCGGGGGAAGGGGAGGGATATGGGAGGTGGTGGCGGGGAAGAGGCAGAAATCCTTAGTAAATAAAATTTAGAAAAAAAAAAGGAAACCAGATATGACAGAGTACAAAAAAAAAAAAAACAATAAGCTACTCTAATACTTTTCTGGAACAACCATGTTTTTTTTTTTTCTTTTAGATAATACAGCCTCAGTGTCTGAAAGAAAACCAATTTGTTCTGTTAAAATTCACTTATTGCACATTGTGGGTGTTTCTCTATTCGGCAGATTTATTCCTAATATGAAAACTAAAAGCAATGCCATTGCCAATTGAAGTACTTATCTTTGCCATTTACTGTCATTTTTTTCATTGATCGAACAGTAGCTTAATGTTTTTATTTTGTTGCTGTGAAATTACTAAACCACTATTAAAGCTTTCTCCGTTGAGATATTGAACATCATAATTCTGATCATCAGATTGGGAGTCACAGTCAAAGGCTGGTAATTCTATCTTTCATAGAACATATAAACCCTAGCTGAGTACACCCCTCTTGGTCCTGACTTCCTTGCTCATCTTCTCCCTCCTTCTGTTCCTCATTGGGATCTTGGGAGCTGAGTCCAGTGTTCCAGTGTGGGTCTCTGTCTCTATCTCCATCCATCGCCAGATGAAGGTTCTATGGTGATATGCAAAATATTCATCAGTATGGCTAT
>NC_022026.1:31371608-31400862 GCF_000317375.1 Microtus ochrogaster
AGTACAAAATAAAACAAAGCCTTAAGGCAATTGAATGAGGAATGTATAATTATCAATATTTCTGTAACTTCATTACAAGATCTCTCAGTGGTTTTTATCTGGAGAATAAACCTTCTCAATTTAACACATAAAAAAAATTAAAAAAAAATAAACCCTAGCTGAAAGGAATGGAAGGAGAAAAGTTATTCCTGTTTGAGAATTGTTTAGTATGTTTATCAAGAGATAACATAACTCATTTGACAGTGTATATAAAGTCATTTTAGTCACTCCATACTCATAGCTAAGAGAGAGTTAGAACAGACAATACCACATTTTGTTTTCTTATACTTCAAGATGTTTCTGTAAGTTGCTAACTTTTACACAGTTACTCAGTTTTCTTAATTGTTGTGAATAAGTGAAGCAATGTTCAGAGATACAATGCTTTAAGAACAAAGATGTTATAAAAGTGGGGGGAATACTAGGGGAAGATAAGGTTAAAGTGCATATGGGTGTGAAAAGACATGGTAAACAAAGGGGTAGGTAGATTAATCAAAATGAAAGAAGTATGAAAAAGTCATTTGGGAACAATAATTTGTAAGCTAATCACTATATACAATTTAGCAAGATATGAAGGTCAATAATTTACATGGTTTGATAATGCTCTCCTAGAGGCTTTCCCAAGTGGAAATTTCTCAAAAATTTGAAAATGTTCTCATTATATGACTTGGAAGTTCACTGCTATGTAAACAAGAAAATTAAAAATAATATTTTCACAGATATTTACACTGGAAAGTACACAGTAACTGTACTCATGCTAGCAAAATGCAGAATCTAGACAATATGCATTAGTTAATAAATGAGTACACAAAAGAGATATAACCATAAAATACAACATTACCATAAACATGAAGTAGTGATTTTCACTATAACATGAAGAAATTTTGGAAACATTAGATGTAATGAAAGAAGTCAATCACCAAAACTACATACTATAAGAATTAACTCACAATAAATATCACAAGTTTGAAATTATTTAAGTAAAATGAGTTAAAGAAATTTTAACATGTAAGAAATGAATGGCCGATATTTGTATATGAAATTCTTAAAGAGCAATTTATAAAAAATATTCAGAATGCAAGAGCTTAATAGTTACACAATTCTGAGAGCACACTAAAAAGCACTAAGTTGTATACACTTGAGAAAGAGTAGTTAATTATAGGCAAATTTAGAAGAAAAAGAATCTAAGAGCATTTCTATCTGATACCTTAGAAAGAAATGATAATTACACCTCCTCAGGTAGAAGAAAACAGATTTTAGAGAGTAATTTGTCCCTATAAACAATAACGGAGATCCACAGAAATATATTATGTTTTTAATTTATATGAAGGTGATTAATTAGAAAAAAATAATATTTTTAGAGTTTAAGGTGTACATAGAAACAAAGCTTATGACAATATAACAGAAAATAGAGTTGGAACTAAAAATATACAAAAATAGATTGTGCAATTGGATCTTAATTTCATTCATTGTTTTTGTTAACACGAAAGTTTTCTGGAAACAAACAAAAAAATACTGATCAAATTATCTGTATCAGCCTTCCCATGGATGAGGCCCCTAATTGATTGTTCTATGATAATTGGTTGACATACATACAAATAACACTGAATGAACTAAGCAGGTGGTATTTGTACATATATTTGTATGTTTCTCTATGTGAACACTTACATGCATGTATGTGTTCAATACTAAAAATAGTAAAATGGAACCTGAATTTGAGAACTATTGGAGGAGATATGGGAGGAGTTTGAGGGAGAACAGGAAAGGAGAAATTTATTTGGGTTTTTGATCCTACTGCACATACTGGCTTTGGGGGAGCCTAGGCAGTTTGGATGCTCAACTTACTAAACCTGGATGGAGGTGGGCGGTCCTTGGACTTCCCACAGGTCAGGGAACCCTGATTGCTCTTCAAGCTGATGAGGGAGAGGGACTTGATCGGGGGAAATGGGAGGCGGTGGCGGGGAGGAGGCAGAAATCCTAAATAAATAAATAAATAAATAAATAAATAAATAAATAAGAAAAAATAATAAACATATGAAAAATTCACCTAGATTAGCTTTCCCAACTTTTAAAACTACATTGTTTCTGACATTGCCACTTAGGTACTATGAAGGGCAAAATGGAAAAATGTAGGGAATAACTTGAGATAGAGCCTTTTAACTAGGGAGGAACAAGTATAATACAGATCAAGAGGAAGAAGATAAAGTAGTAAGGAAGTTTGAAAACTCCATAGATAAGTTTATTTAAAAATATATATATATATATATATATATGTGTGTGTGTGTGTGTGTGTGTGTGTGTATGTGTGTGTTTATTTGTGTATGTAAATAGAGTTATAACACATGTAGAGGTAGTGATTCCCATCAGAGTTGTAGATTATTTGAAATAAAATCCCATTGACAAGGACAGGAAACTTCCCTTCAACTTGTTAGTTAGGGGAACCCAAGAATCTTCCAAAACCACATAAGCTATTGCCATTCCCTTTGAATATCCTTGAAAACTTAAAAGTAAGTCTCTGGTGAAACCATGCAGTTTGGACACAGGACTTAGAGGAATCAAGATAGATTTGACCTGAATGCCTTCTCTCTGAAGAATGGCCCTCATAGGATTTAAAGGGGTTATGTCATTGACAAAGAGAGAGAAATGCAATCAGTAGACCTATACAGTTGTAGAGTCCATGAACCAGAAATGTAGCACAAATTGTTAGTGGTCTTAATAATAAAAACCCGAATTCAATATTAGGGTGTGAAATCGGAAACAGAAGGGAAGCAGAGCAGCCAGCCTCTAGTTCTTACTTCTACCAAATCTTCAGAAGCAAAAGAGCAGGAATCTATCTCTACAAATCCTCAGATGAAATGCACTGAGCTCCTGTCACCTCCTGCCTTATATTCCTTTCTGTTCAGCCATATCCCTTCTGGTCTCCACATGTATAGTGCTAGAATAAAAGGTGATTGATTCCCAAGAACTGGGATTAAAGGTATGAGCCACCACAGCCTGGCTCCATTTCTCATTGAGACTGATTCAATCTTGTGTAGCCCAGGATGGTCTTGAACTCACAGAAATCTATCTACCTACGTGCTGTGCTGAGATTAAAGTTGTGTGCCACCACTGCCTGGTCTCTATGATTCACTAGTATGACTAGCTTAGCACCCTGATATTTAGGCAAACTTTATTTGTTACAGCACAAACAAAATATCACCACATACAACCATGACTGGCCAGGTACTATATTTCTAAATGGGTTGTAGTAGCATTTTTATATTAGGGGCAACCTAATATTATATTAGTAGATAAAGTCCAGGAATTCATAAAAAGTCATTTGTTCTCTGTTTTAATTATTCAAGGTAGATTTTTGTTCTATTAACTTACTTTTTCTCCTTATATAGCTTTAAAAAAACTGATAAGCTGCACATCTTTTCCACTTCTGTCAACCCTATGCTCAATTATCCAATACTCCATGGGTTGCTTTGAGTCAGATAATTCTGAATTTTTGCATCTGTGATTCTGTTTTTCATTAAGATAACTGCATCCACATTTCTTTTGATGATTATATGTTGTCATTTGGTTTGAAAATTTAGTGCAAAACTCAGCAGTATACAATACAATTTTCTAATTCAGTGATAATAGCTTACACTCTAATTACTTGCCTACTGAGAAAAGTGACAAAGAAGCTCTCAGGGATATAAGCATTGCCCCATAGCTATGCTTCTCGCCATTATTGTGAAATTGTATCCCCTGACCAATTTATGTTGAGGGAAAAGAAAACATTATCTATTAAGTATTTTTATCATTTCCTCTACCACACAGTAAGATAATTCTAACATTTGCACTTAATTTAGTATAGAAAACCTTTTGTTTCATTCTTTAGAAACCAAGGTGTTAGAATTCTTTTTAAATTCTCAGCCATAATGTAAAATCCAAAATATCTGCTAAGTGGGAAATTTTAAACAAATTGTGATTGCAAAAATTTTATCTTCCTTTTACTAGTATACCATACTCTTATTATTCATTTCTATACATGTTCTCTAAAGTAGAACTTGAGCAAAACTCAAGAAACAACAACTTGTACAATTTTTCACACAAAAGTAACTACCAAGTGATGGGGTTGTAACTCAGTTAATAGAATGCTTGCCTAGCATTCACGAAATCATGAGTTTTGTTCCAGCACTTGCTAATGGGGACTATGGTTACATGATAATCCATGTATGCAGGTAGAGAAAAAGGAGGATCAGAAATTCAAGGTTATCCTCTGCTAAATAGAGAGTTTAAAGCCAGCCTTACCTACATAAAACCTTATATTGAAAGGAAAACACAAAAATAAATAATTGACTGAGAAAATATGAATCTAATTAAAATTTATATTTAAAATTACATCATATATTTGGATTATTATATAACATATTCACCATATACAAGGAAATCTTCTGTACTGAAAACTAGTATAGGAAGGAATCCTTTTTAGACACACAATTCTCAACATGGTTACTATGTAAACACTCATCAATATCAAATCTTTATATTCAACACAGTTGCTATCAACGTCTCAATGGGTTGTTATTTAGAAACTTGAACCAATCCTTAAAATTCTAATGGAATGACAAAAATAATTTTGAAATAGAGAACAAAGTTTCAAAAAAAATTCTTCTTAATTTTAAGGCACCAAATTTAAATATAGTAAAATCTTTAATACCTCCAAAACTTAAAATACATATATACTGGAAAAATATAAGAAAATTCATTAAGAAGACACACACATGTGTATATGTATGCATATACATATATGTGTGTGTGTGTGTATGCTTATCAATATATTTTTATAATATCTTTACCTTTAAAGCTTCTTCCCCTTGATCTGTATTATACTTTCTCCTGCTCCTCCCCAGTTAATAGTCTTTAGTTGAAATTGTTCACTCTATATACATATGGTCAGTTTACCTTCATCAATGGTAGCAAGCTGATTTAATGGGAGACTTGAATGATTTTATACCAAATATCAAGATGAATAAACAAGTATACATATACTCACATCTACCCTGATCTGTATTTAAAGTCCATGATAGATATTAAGATTAGTTCAAACTATAAAACAAACTGAGAGAAAACAAATGATAAAATATAATATTGAGGGAGGCAAAGATTTCTTAAAATACTATATATTTACAAAAAGAAAAATGATAACTACTATGGTAAATCAAATCTTTTATTTAAGTACTTAAAATACACAAAAGTTAAAGAGAAGCACAGAATGTGTTTGTGTGTGTATTGTATATAAAGAAGATATTTTGTTCATATGTATAAGGTATCTTGCAATATTATCATGAGTAGACAAGTCAATCAAAAATTGTGATTAAAAAATGTGAATTGTCATTTCATCCAAATAAATATGTGTTTCACACATAAGCATACAGGAGAAAGTTTTCAATTTAATTAGGTATTTTCTGGAGAAGGACAATGATATTAGGTATGTTGAAACTTGTATTTATAGGAAGGAATGTGGTTGGTACAGCAAGATGGCTCAATAGGTAAGATTATTCTGTTATGCAAGACTGGGGACTTAAATTCAAGTCCTTATGCTTGCTGGGTAAAGATTTTCATGTGCAGCAGGAATATCCGTACCATTTTAAGTAATCCCTCACCTATGATCCATAAAGAAGCCTAATAAACTTATTGGCTTCTCCCAGTAAATTTTGGTGGAACCCTGCCACAGTTTTTAATTGGAACCTTAGGAGAAGGGATAGACCTTGCTTACTTCTCCCCCTAGGAAGGAATTTTGGCATATTTGGCAAATGTGGCAGGATATGGCAAAACTGACAATGAGTTACGGAAGAACAATGGTGCCTCTCATATGGAAAATGAGACAAGAAGATGAAGCAAAGATGCATGATGGGAATTGGAGTTTGCAGTTGAAATTCTGAAATAATAGTTTGCTTCTATAGGGATTGTTAGTATAATAGCCAGGGCACTGGTAGCGAGATACATAACCAAGGTGTTACCACTGGGACAAGAGCAGTCAAGGATGAGACTCTCAAGATATCACTCTTCTTCCGATCAGTATGGAGTGGCATGCCTGCTTCATGTATGGGATCAGCCGATGGGGTAACAAATCTGAAAAACTACCACAATACTTGAGGAGATATTGCAATTCCTGGGAACGGTGTATCATGTGTGAACGTGCCAAGAATCAGCTGTAGACAGAGTCTGAACATTGTTACAGAAAATAAGAGTTCAATCTGACACCAAAGGAGCAGCCCTGAGGGAGACTGAGGCTATAAAACAGGAACTGGAGCAAGAAAAGAATATGGTGTTGGCAACTTCAGCATAGTCCTCTGACTTAGCAGGTAAGTCACATAAAAGTGGCAAAGAAATGGGGGTGCTGGCTTGCCATAATTACAAATAGAATAACAAAAGGAGATTTGCCAAGATTAAACCTGTAAGTTATTGGCCTTCCTGGGACACCAAAATGTGGAACACCCCCCCAAAAAAGTGTTCAGATAGTTATGAGGGAGAGAGTAACCTAGATGGGACTGCAGATGCTCCTTAGGTCAGACCTTTAAAACAGAGAAAATGAATAAAAGTATGTGGTGTAGCACACTGATGAGAGTCTTGAAAATGGGCCAGTGCTAGAGAATATACTAATCAAAGAATATTCAGTGGTATAGCTGATGAAGCTAAGGAAGACATTCTAATAAGCTCATCACCACCTATCTTATTGTCATATTGGACAGAGGACAGAGGATCAGTCCAAAAGCTACAGAAGCTGAAAAGTTGATCAATATAATCATCGATCCCCTTTTGAAACAAATATCTCCCAATCTAAGGAAGTATGAGAAGAAATAAAACCCTAGAATGGTAAATAGTAGCTATTTTTGATACCTGATCATTCATAGCTCAGGTCCCTATAAATATTAGGGACTGTAAAACACTAGAAGAAGGGCAAGCCCTTCTATGGGATCTGGTGATAGAGGAAGCACTATCAATGTCCAGTTATAGGCCCAGAGTTAACTGTGCTTAGAGAACTTAAAAACTGATATAGGAAGGACCAAGATACTGGTATAGTGATTTGGTAACAGTGCTGAGCCCCATGGGGAGGAGTAACCTGTGTCATGTAAGAAAGGCTTTGGATGATCTAGATGAATTCAACCAACAAATAAACTAGGTTCACAAAGCGCTAAAGAAAAAAAAAACTCAGCAAGTGAGAGCAGAGGGAGAGACTAAAGGAGGCCTGTTTAGGACTTTTGAATACAGGTATTGTTTAACTTCTCCTTGAGAGGAGTTTTGAGGTACAAAAATTAATAATCAGATAAATGCCATGTTTATGAGCCTAGGAAAGGCCTTAATACCAGACAAGAAATTTATAACCTGAGGAAGGATATGGCTTACCGGAGGCTTCCTGATGAACTGGGGATTCATTGGCTCCTCACCAACATGCAGAAAATTAGGTTTTAGTGTAGTCAAAAACAGAATGTATATTGGTTCATAGTAAATCTCCTAAGCATCAGGGCCAATGTTTGACAGTGATATAGAGAAAACACCACAAAAGTGAAGCAGACTAAACTCATTCTGATGGTGGATTATTCATACCTCAGAAGTATAATATGTGTATTCTGGATGAAGATGCCCTAGTAGGACACACCAAACAGATTATGGTTCTAGAAATTCTGAATGAGAGTTTGAACAGTAGAGGTAATTACTGTGGGAGGATGAAGTAGTATTGTTACCAACATAGAAAAAAAGGTGAACAATAAGTAATATAGGTGGTAGCCTGAGCATCAAGGTGAGGTACAAAAAGCATTCAGAAATTATAAAGTGTAGAGATCTTCCACCTAGCCCAGTGTTAGTATTCAGGCATATGAAATGGCCTGATTTGGGGGTATACTCCCTCAGCTCTAGCCACTAAGATGTTCCCTTTTAAATAGGCCCTGCCCTCCTCCCTTCTCTCTCTCTCTCTCTCTCTCTCTCTCTCTCTCTCTCTCTCTCTCTCTCTCCTCTCTGTCCGTCTGTCTTTGTTTTCTTCTGATACTCCTGTCCTCAGAGGCCAATATCCCTTCTCCCTTCCTCTATTACATTTCCCACAGTAAGAAATACCTCCACCTGAGTTCTGTCACATGTCTGTTAACAAGGAGAGGGGCCCTTTGTTTGTCCCAGCTGCCCTGCTCGCTTACACCTGAAATAACCACACAGAAATTGTATTAATTAAAACACTGCTTGGTCATTAGTTCTAGCATCCTATTGGCTAACTCTCACATCTTGGTTTAATCTATTAATCTCTGTTCACTACGTGGTCATAGCTTACTGGGAAAGATTCAGCATGTTTGAACTGGTGGTTCCATGGTGGTTCTCTGACTCTGCTTTCTTCCTCCCAGAATTCAGTTCTGTGTTCTCTGCCTACCTATGTTCTTCCCTATAAGGCCAAGCAGTTCCTTTATTCATTAACCAATGAGAGCAACACATAAACAGAAAGAACTCCTACACCAGGCATCTTTCACTTGCATGCTGCTTTTTTTTATTACAACATCCAGAGTCCCTCTTTTTATAACACATTTTTTATCTCTTTAGATTATAATCACATCATTTCCACTTTTCATTCATTCCTCTAAGTCCTTCAATGTACCTCCCCTTGCGCTCTTTATATATATATATATATATATATATATATATATATATATATGAAAAGTAGACAAAATTTATATAAATTTATATATTATAATTTATAAATCAATGCTCATGTTGAAATGCTTATCAAATTAGGAAACCCAATTCAGAGACTCAAAAGTACACATGAAGTACCAGGAATGGGAAATTGATCCCCATAATGTATCAGGGCCCAATTTAACAATGATTTTTTGGGAATTGTGGTTAGTTATGAAACAGGGCAAAAGACAAGGCTATTGAAAAATGTTGGAAATAAGATTTGTCCTTGAATGCAGTGCAGTTGTGCATATTCTTGGAGTTCCTAAGCAACTGGCCAATTTTTATACCTACCTTATCCAGGTAATCACTTTTTAAATAATCTGAAACAAAGAGCTGCTACTCAGCCAGATCCTGCACATCCTTTTCTGGGGTATAGCTGAATGATGCTCATTTCCATACAGCCTCTCCATCCCAGCAGATTTAGCCTGGGTCTCATAGGCAGTTCCCCAGTTTAGTCTGGCCACCTCCAACTTCACCTTAAGATATCTCTATGCTAGGCTTTGATCAAGACCCACCCTGCCTTCTCTGATCCATAGGGCCCTCGCATTCCACATTCAACCTCTCTCCTGAAATATATTCTTCACATACTTCTCTATGTTCTACCCTGGTGAATCTGCTTTATTTTCTCCTTCACACAGTCTCCTCATCCACCACACTCCAGGATTGATACCAAATCTGCATCCAGCACATGAGCCAGCACATGAGCCAAGTCCCCTGAGTCCACTAGAGTTAATACTACATTAGTAATTTTGAAAGCCTAGTCCATAGCAAGACTATATATTATTTCTTCTTCTCAAACCTGCTTTGACAATTTCAGACACACAGCTTATAAAAGAAGTCCACATACCCAGATAACATCATGAAAATACAGGCAATATAAAAAATAAAGGCGATATCTCCCCTATAATAATCACCACACCTGTAGTAATGTTTGACAATGAGGTTACCTAGATGAATATCAGGATACAGCATTTCTAAGAGCAACCATAAACTTCATCAAAGGGTTCAAGTAATTTAAAGAACACACAAAGAAAAAAAAAACTAAACAAAAATTAAATGAAAGAATTTGAAAAAAAAATCTATTTGATTCATGCCCATGAAAACACAAACATAAGATGGATGAAAATGATGATGAAAATTCAAGGATTTGAAGAAAAAAATAGAATAAAGAAATAACATTGAAGTGACTCAAGCTGAAATGAAAAGGAAATTGAAAAATCTAATAACCCAAGTACAAAACTCAAAGGAAAGTTCTCACACATAGAATGAATAAACCAGAAGATAGACTACTAGGACTCAAAGATAAAGTAGAATATCTAGGACAAATAGGCAAGATCTATAAAATTTTTAAAACACATAAAAGGAGCACACAAGTAATGTATAAAACCATGAAAAATAAGACCTTCTAATTATAGGGACAAACCAGGGATAAGTATTCCAAGTAAATGGCATAGATCATATTTTGCATATAATCATAGAAAAACACTTCCAGAAACTAAGAAATATCCCTACAGATATAAGCACACAGACCTTCAAATAGACAAGAAAAAAATAGTAATAATATACATAGTTAAATCTCTAAGCATGCAGAACGATGAACATGTATTTGATATGTGTAAGAGAAGACACAAGTCACGTATAAAGCAAAACCTGACAGGATAACAGTTAATTTATCAGTGGTAATATTAAAAGGCAGAAGAGCCTGGAATAATGCACTTCAAGACCTAAAAAGTCATGACAGTCAATCTAGACATGTATATATATGACAAAACTATCTGCCATATTTGAAGGAGAAGAAAATACTCCCATGATATAAATGGCAAAAAAATGACCAAATTTGTATTTCTCTCTCAAATACCAAGAATGTTTAAAATATGCTAAACAATAAATGTAATAAAGAAAATCATCATATTTAAAGACAGAAATCATGTGATTATATCAATAGATGCAAAAAAGACTTTGAAATCAACCAACAAGACTTCATGATAAAAGTCCAAGAAACTATAGTGCTAGAGAAAACATACTTCAACATAGTAAGGCTATATGTGAGAAACATATAACTGACATATTAATTATTAAATGGAGAACAAAATTAAAGAAATCCTCTTGAAGTCAGGAATGAGAGAGGACCACCCACAATCTTGATCCCTTTACAACATTTTGCTCAGTTACTAGGTAAAACAATAAAGAGTGAGAAAGAAATCAATGGAATACAAATAATAGGTGACAAAGTCACACTATTCTTATTTGCAGAGTCCATGGTTTTATATATAAGCTATCCCAAAAGAATTTACCAGAAAAAAAATATATAAATTATAAACAAATTCAGCAAAGTAATAGGATGTAAAATCAATTTCTTCAAATCAACAGTTTTTCTATACACTGGCAGGAACCACACAGGGAAAGATTATGAGTCCAAGCCCCTTCACCATAACATCAAGAAAATAAAATACCTAGGAAAAAGCCTAACCAAAAAGTTGAAGAGCCTTTCTACTAAAACTATAAACCTTTTATTAAAGTTATAAAGACACTAGAAAATGAAAAGTTATAATGAGTTTGTGGAGTGGCAGAATCCATATTGTAAAATTGACTATTTTATCAATAGTCATTTACATATTCAGTGCAACATTAATCAAACTTTACATCTCATCTTTTTTATAAATAGAAAAAGTAGCTATCCTAAATTCATATGGGAACACAAAACACCCATAATCAGAATCAGCAAATGCAATTCTGCGCAAAAAGGATAATGCTGGAAGGATTTCCCTTCCAGATTTGAAGGGACATAGCAAGAAAAATAATATGGTGCTGCAATAAAAGCAGACACATAAAGAAGAGGATCAAAACCAGAGAATCAAATATTAGTTCACATTATTTCAGTTATCTGATGCTGGAGAAAGATGCCAAAATTTTATTCTGGAGCAAAGAAAGTACCGTTGACAAAGATGTAAGGGAAACTAGATGTCTAATTACAGAATGAAATTAGTCCATTATCTATCACCTTGCACAAAAACTAATTCAAAATGAATCAAAGATCTAAATATAAAACATGAAATAATGAAACTCATAGAAGCAAACATAGGCTATATCTTCATAATGTAGGAATAGAAAAGGCCAAGAACAACAACAACAACAACACAACATCATGTCTTATCCTGGAAGTCTATCAAACTATCAAGTAATAATGAAATTACTGGTCTTAGAGGAGATATTCAACCACCAATTTCCAAAACAAGCAGAGACTGAATTACATTCCATATATTTTTCCTTATATTCACAGGTAAGTTTAGTCCTCCGCCCTCATCAAGAAAATTTCACAGCCAATTAAAATAAATAACTATAGAACGCAGTCCCAAATGATACATATACATTACAACTACTTCACATAAGGCTTATGGATTATTGGAGAAGAGAAGGAAAGTTTGTAAGAGCCAGAGTATCAATGAGTTTGTTGTGAGATTATATTTCTTAAGAATGACAGAAAATATATTCATAAAGTTTTACTAGCATGACTAATTAAACATATTTAAAGAAAAACAACACTAATAAGCATGTCAGCTTTGATAGGAGGAAAGCTCAGAAGGCCTCAATCCTGGAGTAGCAGGCTTCTTGTTCATTCTGGCCACCCAGAACTGAAATAATCACACTGAAACTATATTAATAAAATCACTGCTAGGTCCATTTTCTCTAGTTTATTATTGGCTAGCTATTTTTTTTTCATTAAAAAATTTACACTTCCTCCCCTCTTCCCATTCCCCCACTCACATTCCTCCTTCCTCTTCCCTCCTTATAAGAGGGCAGGAATCCCTGCCCTGTGTGAATTCCAAATCCCCCACCCCTACATCCAGGCGTAGGATGTTGTTCATCCAAATAGACTATGGTTCCAAAAAGACAGTACATGCAGTAGAAACAAGTACCTTTTTCAGAGCATAAAGAGGAAGAAGACGAGCAAGGAAGTCAGGACCACAAGGCGTTCATCCACCCACTGAGATAGTGTGCCTGATCTAATGGGAGCTCACCAAATCTAACTGGACTGGGACTGAAAGAACATGTGGTCAAACCGGACTATCTGAATGTGGCTGACACTGGGGGCTGACTGAGAAGTCATTGGATAACTCTTATATATTAATTTATCCCATCTCCATTAATATGTGTATGGCCACATGGCTGTGGCTTACCTGGTAAAGTTCCCAGCATCTCTCTCCAGTAGACAAAATGGCTTCTCTCATATTACACCTCCTTTCTCTGAGAATTCAGTTTAGTTTTCCATGCCTAGCTAAGTTGTGCCCTATCAACAGGCCAAGGTAGTTTCTTTATTCATCAAAGGTAATCACAGCATACAGAGGGAAATCCCACATCAACTCCACTTTTCTGTTTAAATTATAAAAGGGAGGTTTTAACTTTAACATAATAAAGTTACATAAAACAGTTATCCAGCAAAATTATAGTTATATCTATTTTATCTTTTATCTATTATAACTAAGAAAAACTATATTATTCTTATCTATTCTTCAACCCCTCAAAGACTTCAGAAAAATATATTACCTACGTTAACTGGATGTGCACTGTATGCAAGTTCCAAAACTCTAGAATTGACAGAAACATATTCTTGCCTGGACAGTCACCCAAAGTTCTTCTGTACCATCTTCAGCCTACAGGCCCATAGCATTTGGCAGACTTTTCTATGAAGTAGGAAATTTCAAAGACAGTTTCGTCTATATTGGCAGTTGGTCAGTCACTTTCGTCTGTGTCTTGCAGAATGTCTAGCAGACTCTTTCATTTATCAGGAACCCTGAAGGAAGGTCTCACCTTTAGGCAAGTTCAGCAGTCATTTTTTGTGGGTCCTGTATGTTTAGTTCATCACACAGTTCAGGCAAGAACAGTTTCTGGCCCAAACAGCTAACCAACTCCATAAGGATCCTCTTCAATGACCATCTTCCTCTTGAAATTATTGGCGCTGCCAGGAGCAGATGTGTTTCATTGTCATGAAAAGTCTTAAGTTCTTAAAACATTTTAAGTACCACATTCTGTAGTTTTAAAGATTAAGAATGCCTATCCATTTGAAATATATATCTGTACATATAGAAAATCTAACATGACTACAAGATTGAATATTAAAGATGACTATCTATTAACCTGTATTTATTAATTATACATTACATTTTAAAATGAACTACACAATCATAATACCTTAATCAGAAGCAGAAATATGCATATAACAATATTGACCTTAAATTTGTGTCAATAAACCAAGATCCATACCAATGCAAATTTCTATAGCATGTCCTTCTTTAAATGTAAATATTTATAGACAATATTTGGGTATATGGGAGTAGTATTCTTCTAACGCTTTCCTGCTGTTTATTGGGTGAAGTAATTTTTTGAGGGGTATTCAAGGCAACCTTTCAGAAGGTCTTGGTCCATCAAATCATATTAGTCTGGAAGCAATCCACAGGTTTTCATCCTCTGTTGAAACAAAAGATGAACCTCTTTTCAAAAGCAACATAGCCTTAGATCCATATATTGAACTCAAGAGACCTTTAAAGTATATATGATGGTATAGCATAGCAGTCCATAAAATGAAATGTGTCTCTGTATTTAACTCCTTCACAGTCAAAAAATTCAAAGAAAACAAAATAATATACATAATTCAGACTCTCTTAGCATATTCTATCTTTACATGGCTTGTTTTTGCTCTATTACTTTTTTTTACAAGTTTAATATTTGTTATCTTTACTCCTTTAATCTATGACTGTCTGTACTCTGTCTCTTTAAAGGCTTTGTTTTTAAAAAAAAAACATTTATTTTCTTTTATGACTCTCTATTACTTCTTTCTCCCAAGCCTACATACATTTATCCAACACTGTGACCCATTTAGAAGTCTTTTTTTTGGTCTGGATTTGCCTTTATTACATATCTGTAATTATTTTCCGACAGGAAGTGCTTCTTAAAATGTGAAGCACTTAAGACTCTAAGCTATGACATTGCTAGGGTATATATGATACTTCCTGCTTGCCTTGCCCATTCCAACATGGCGGAGCTGCTTGCCACTTTTAAGAGCCACACACACTGTCCCACGTCCAGGCACACAGCTGGTCCAAGTTGCCATCAAGTAAGCTGCAGCAAACTTCTCACAAACCCTGTCCAAATGCTAGGTTTCCCGAAAGAGCCGGAGGTCACATTGACAACACAGCCCAGAATGCCTGCATTTCAAATTTTCTTTTCTTTTTCTTTCTTTCAGTGTGTAAGGAAAACCTCTCTTAAAGGGGCTGCAGCATGTGGCCAGCAAATAGCAAGAAGCTGTCTTAATCTTTGTATTTTTGTGTCTAGAATTCCTTTCCAAGCCCTCTCAGGTTTTAAGTGCATGTTAGTCAACCATATTTGAGCCAATTTGTAGTAAGGTGGCCACTAGTTTGTTCCCTGCTGCTCAGCCCCAAAATAACTACACAGAAACTTCATTATTTTAATCACTGCTTGGCCCATTAGGTCTAGCTTATTGGCTAACTCTTAGATGTTAATTTTACCCATCTCTTTTAATCTGTGTATTGCAACATGGTAAAGTTCCCAGCATCTCTCTCCTGTGGTCTACATGGCTTCTCACTGACTCTACCTCCTTTTTCCCAGAATTCACTTTAGTTTTCACTGCCTGGCTAAGTTCTGTCCTGTCAACAGGCCAAGGCAGTTTCCTTATTCATCAATGTTAATTCCAGCATACAGAGGGAAATCCCACATCACAATCCTACTCTAAAATCTACAGAAAATTAAGAAATTCTGAGAATGAGAAAAATAGTCATCCACAGGGAAAAAATACCAATTGATAATCCAATACCAAATATCAGTTCTGAAAATATATAGATGAAAATTGAATTGTACAGAATTGGCAGGTTGTATTTATGTATAGAAGAATATGTAAATTTTGTGTTTAATAAAAATTAATAGGAAAAAAGGCTATGAATGTGAAAGAGAGCAAGGAAGTTTAGAACTAGGAGAGTAAAGGAGGAAGTTATTTAATTCTAATCTCAATATTTTAAATTATAAAAAAATCGACAAGCCAAACCAAATAAAATAAATATAAAATTACATTTTAAAAGAGAGGCTGTGTGGATTTGGGATGAATGAAAAGGCACAATAGAACTTTAACAAAACCAATATATTTGCAAACCAAGCTGAATTACTTTCTTCAATTTTTCTGTGTCCCTTCCTACTAGATATCAGCAGGATCCCTTAGAGCTATGGCTGGGTACTTGGGCAAAGAAAACCATAATCGACAGTCCCAATAGGGGGTCCCAGTCACAGAATGGCACAGAATCTTGGTAAACAGCCTCATGAAGAGAAATTTCTTGTTGATATATAAGGCCTTGCAATAGATAAAGTTCATTACTGGCTTGACCTACATTACCTTGAAAATCATATCTCACCATAATGAAGCAGATTGAAAACCTTTTGAAAAAACCTCTTTTGGTGGTCTGGCAAAACTATATGTTAGAAAGGGAGCATTCATACTTATAGTTGCAAGGCACAGTGTCAGCAAGTTTAATTCACAAACGCTGTGTACACAGTATTGACACCAATACCATTTTAAGCTTTTAGGACTTTATCCTCCCCTACCGTAATTGGCCCTATTATCCAACCTTTTACTAGAAGGGATGCCCCCAATTCATGATCATGCTTGATGGTATTAGCAAGGACTCCAAACAGGAAGGCTCAGTTATGGCAATACAAATAAACACAGAAACTACTCTTGGTGACTAAAAAGAGGAGAAATGGAATGCAGTCAGTAGACTGAGTTGAAAGTTGTATAGATAGTAGTCACACAGGTAGCTCACTGACTCTTTGTCTTGACAGTTGGGTAGTATTCCAAAGCCTAATTTTATAGATGATCTAGGTGAAAAGAAAAAAAATGATGACAAGTAATAGGATGACCATTGTGGGGGGCAACAGATGTTGAAAGAAATATAGAACATGATTCAACTGGAACATGAGACATGGCTAAAGTTACAATGAATATTCCTTATCTTCTGAGTACACTGGGAAATCAGGAAGTTGATGTCCTCTCCATACTAATGTAATCTGCCCCTAGATGCTCCTTGAAGTAGCCCATTGGATTCAAATTGTGTCTGGCCAGCAGAGAAGCAATAAGAAATAGAAAATAGCTAAAGATTTCGGCATTCCAATAAATTATACTGACATGCAGCATGCTGTCCAATCCAGTGGGGCTTGGTTAAGACTATTAATGCTTTGATGTGATGGATTCATAAGTCTCCAAGCCCTGTGAAGTATTGACAGATATATAGGACACATGCCAGTAAGAAAGGGACTCAATTTTGTTCTCAATTATACAGGCACTGTCACAGGTATCATAAATTTTTCTTCATTTCTCATTTTTCTGCAAGCTGCTAACAGGGAAGCCCAGCATCAAAAGTGTTACAAAGTCAGTGTTAAGAATAGGTGTCTACATAGAATTGATAATGACTCTGCCCTCATTTCAGGAACACTGATGGCAAACCTGAATTGAGAACAGTAGTTACAACGTTTCTTCAGTACTCCCATAAATTATATGGTGCAGGATTGTTGTGACAATGAATAGGTTGCTAAAGCAAAACTCGACAGTCTTAAGTGCAGAAGGTACCCTAAGAAAGAAGATTCTTACAGAGGCCATATTATTGTTAAAATGGTAAACTCAGTGACGGGTGTATTTACTCCTTATGAGTTTTTGGTCAGAAAAATTTCAGAGGCCCCCACAACGATATTTGCTATTGACATTGATTTTGATTGTATGTCAGACAAAAGATGATAGTATCGTAATGCTAAAATCTTGGCATGCTATTAGCATAGGTGATAGAAAATTCAAGCTGGGACTAAATTGTAAACTTCTGTTTAAGTCCTGTTTGGCCAGTGTTCATAGTGCCTGAGAGTGCCATGCAGATTGCTAAATAACTGTTGGCAACAGTCTTTTTTTTAATAATGGACCTAATTGCTGCACTATGTACATAATAAACAATATATTCCTGCTAGTTCAACAGTGGTCTGACTTGAATATGTACAAACAACATCATACTTCTTAGATTGAAAATCCAATCTGGTGACGCTTGGGAAAATATCTGATATTGCAGGAATGGACAAACACCAAATGCAAGGGAAGTTATCGGCATGAGTAAAGAAGCATGGCAATTATCTTATTTAAAGAATGTGGTTCATTGGCCAGGGTGCCTTTCAAGAATTCGTGTTTATGGACACAGGTTATTACTTTAGTCAGGATCCAAGAGATATCATTCTATTTACCTCCCTCCATAGGCAGAGACCACTCATTCATTTCCTGGCCACTCAGACCCAAAATAATAACACAGGAACTGTATTATTACAATACTGCTTCAACTATTAGCTCATGATTTTTATTGGCTAGCTCTTATATCTTAAATTAACTCATTTCTCTCAATCTGTGTATTGCCATGTCGTTGTGGCCTACCAGTAAGGTTCTCTCAAGAGTCCTGCTTTTGTCTCCTGCATCGCTACAAAGCTTCTCTTTGACTCTCTCTATATATTTCAGCCTGACTACATTCTGTTAAGCCATTGTCTGAAAACAGCTTCTTTATTAACCAATGGTATTCACAGCATGCAAAGGAGAATACCACATCATTTCTCTTCCTTTTTTGTTTTTATAGTCAAGGAGAATCACTAAATTTTATCAACTTTTATGTTATGGAGATTGAAGAATGAATAGAAAGGTAGGAGGAGGATATATTCCTTGCTGTACCTGGAGAAATATAGTCATACAATATATCATGATTTCCAGGATCAGGACCACTGTGCAGAGAAAAAGGAAGAAGTTAAGAGACACAGGAAGAGGTTGAGAGTACCACGAGTGACTGTCCTTTGATCCAAGTAACTACTGTCCACCGTCATTCAGCTCTCCCAAATGGAAAAAAAAAATCACTCAATGTGGGATGATTGGTGGTTTAGACTTTCAACCCTCTTCTCAGAGTATGCATGTGGCCTGGTAGAGGATATATATATGAGAAGTAATAGGATGACCATTGTGGGGGTCATGGCTAAAGTTATAATGAATATGCCTTATCTTCTGAGTACACTGGGAAATCAGGAAGTTGATGCTCTCTCCATACTAAGAGTCATCTGCCCCTAGATGACTCTTATATATTATATATTAATTATATATATATTTGCATGTGTGTGTATGTCTGTGTGTGTGATGGGAAGACTAGAGTCGGATCTTCGTCTACCATGGTTCCATGAAGGTTTTAATCCATGGTAGATATGGCTTTCCAGGTAAAACTTGCTATGGAATGAATGTCAAATACCATGGTGTAAGTTAAGTTTTACCTATGTAAAAAAGGAAGTACAATAATCTCAGTGATTGCTTAAAATGAAACATGCCTAGGTTTGTCACTGGAACATTAAAGAAGGGGTAGTAATAAAAACATATGTATACCTACAGCTTTAAAATCCAAAATGGAGAGAAACACTGAATAAATACTGTCAAATTTTAGATGGCATTCTCACTTATAAATTCTGAGGTTCCTTAAATGAGTATCTGATTCTGGATCTTTCTCAGAAAATTCATTATCTCTCTGTACTAAAAATTCTAAAATAACTAAACTAATATTGGTCATTGTGGTGGTTTAAATAGCATGACCTTCCAATAGACTCATGTGTTTAATTGTTTGATCCATAGTAAGTGGAACTATTAGGAAGTATGGTCCTTGTTGGGGTAGGTATGGCTTTGTTGGAGGAAGTGTGTCACTATCTAGGTCACTATGAGTTTTGCTATTTTCAAGGCATACATATTGTGGCACACAGTCTCCTTCTTCTGCCTGTGGATCAAGATATAGGACAGTTTCTTTTTCAGTACCATGTCTGCCCACATATCTCCATCCCTTTCACCATAATGATAATAGACTAAACCTCTAAAACTATGAGCTACCTCCAGTTAAATGTTTTCCTGTTTCATAGTTTTTCTTCTCAACAATAGAAACCCCAAGACAATCATATTCAAAATATTTAAATACATGAAAAATAAAATGAAATGATGATAATTAATTAGCACTTATTGAGTCTATTACATAAATAATTGAATTAATTTATTTTAAAATTAGTCAAAGATAAAGTAATGTTAGAAAATGAAATTATAAAGAAAGAATTTAGTAAGAAAATGATAAAGATAATTTGTATATTAGAATAATAAATTAAAGGACACTGAAAATTATTAAAATTTGTTTAAAATAATAGAAAAGTTTTACTGAACATCAAGATAAATCAAAGATAGCCTTGAATTATCTACCCACAAATTATAGTCAGCTTTTTGGATTTCATTAGGAGATCAAGGCTCGTAAGCACAAAGAAAAAAACTAAGTATGCTCAAATTGATTATATTAAATGGCTTAATATTCATTTATAGCTTATTTACATATTTAATATTATCTCTATTATTTGTTATATGCTTTAAATACTTAATATAAAGTGTGGTTATAAATAAGACAAGCTGAGAGTATAAAATCCAGTGTGAAATTGTACAGTTTCAGAGTGTCAATGCTTGCTGTATAAAAGTTTATTGAGATGTACAGACTTTGGATCTACGTAATTTCTGTCACTTTTTATTTTCTAACTCCTTATAATGATGTTTTAATAAGCACAAGAATAAAAAAAATATGGATTTTTTAGTACAAATTCATCCAGCTGGACTAGGCTTAGCTGTAGAGGACATGTCAGAAAAAGTATAAAGTTTTAAAAAGACTTTTGATCCATATTTGACTTACTTATCATATGTGGCTATTGCACCACACATAATAAAAACTCAGAGATAGATTTTGGGGTTCAATCTTAAGATCAGAAAAACAAGCAAAGCAGCCCACCACTGGACCTTATTTCTAACTCAGACCAAAAATGGGTATTTCTGGCTCCGTAAATTCTCAGATTAAGACTGAGAGTGAAATCTGTCTCTTTCCACCTTATATGCATCTCTAGTGATGCAAGTAAAAGTGTGCACCACCACCACCTAGCCACTATGATGAACTAGTTCGGCTTCTGGGATTAAAGGTCTGTGCCACCTTTGTCTTGATGTGGCTAACTAATGTGGCTATTGGGATTAACGTTGTATGTCACCACTGCCTGGCTTATATGGCTGACTAGTGTGCGTGCTTTGCACTGATTGTCAAACAAGCTTTATTTATTAAAACACAAATGCTGTAGCACTATATTTCCCCTTTTTGTCTAAAACTAAAAGAACAACAATACCTAATATAAGAAAAACTATATACCATAAGTAATATATATATATATATATATATATATATATCAATAATATATTGTCCATATGCATTTGAAAAATTCAGAGAAAATACTTCATATCTATCCTAGCTTGGTGAGTCGAAAATTTTCTACCTTATTTTCTTTCTAACATAATTTGCTTTCTGCATTTGGTAAACAAAGAAAATTACAACTATCTAGTCTTCAAATTCCTCAGAGACCCAACAAGGAAATAATATTAACTGACCAAGCAGTAAGTGTGAGCAAACAAATTCCAAAAATATAATGACAGAAGCAGCTGTCTGCTTGGACAATAAACCAAAGATCTTCTGCAATGTTGTTGTATTCATCCTCAGCCTTCAGGCCTAACATAACCACCAGACATTTCTGTGAAGCAGTTTATTCTGAAGGGCTGTCCCTCCTTATCTTGAAAATGTTTGGCAGTCACTTTCTTTTGTGTCCTGCTTGTCCAATTAGGACAGTATAATGTCAACAGATGAGGCAAGTGCATTTTCTTACCCAAAGGCTTACTTTTGCCACAAAAAGTAAACTCCATGTAGAGTTTTTCCAATGCCCATCATCTTCTTTGAAGTAGATTGTTGTTACCAGGAGTAGACATGTCTCACTGTCATTTAAAAAAAAAAGAATCTATGTTATTAAAACATGATAAAAGCCATATTCAGTAAATCTCTGGTGTTTGCATATGACCTGTCTATTTGTTGACCTTGAAAGCATAACTAATGTGACTGCTATTCGATTATAATAGGTGATTAACTAGCAACCTGCATTTCCTTATTATCCTAAATAGTTGGAAATAATAATTTTCAAGGACTAGAAATTTGTATTACATATTTAAATCAGTTGCATATGTATAATACCTTAAACAAGAGTAGAAATATGTTCTGTATGTTCTAACAAAATTAGTCTCAAATTTGTATCAATATATAAACTTTGTATACAATGTACAAAAATCAAATCTAGTGTAAAACATTTAAAATAGTAGTTGATTTTTAAAAGATAAATTAATCTACCTTTTTTATGTTATCATATCCCCTTTTTCTTTCTAGAGTAGATTCAATAATCTACTCTTTTATCCTATCATATCTTTATCCCCCATTTTTCTTTTCAGAACAAGAACCTTGAATCTAATTTCCTTTATTTATATTTATTTCTGACCATTACCAAGAACAACTTGTAAATAATCCTCCTAAACAATGACAAACATCTGTAACCCAATCAAATAACAAATACCACCCATCCACCTCTTGGGAATGTGAACATCATGTTCTTAAATTTACTTCTTGTTGTCTGGGGAGTGATAAAAAGGAACGTTTGGGTTCATTTTCAAGTCCTGGGAATGTTAGTATTATCATTTATGGGTCAGTCTCTATGTAATAGGAAAGTGCAGAGCTTGTCTGCAGACTTGGCTAGAATAGTCTGTTAGGCTGGCTCATCTCAGCTAGGAACCTCAAAACGGTTCTGAGCAGTTTGTAGTCAAAAGCCAATTAGTGTGTGGTGGTTTTCAGATCTGTGGTATTTTCATACTCCTGGTGCAGTCATCATTGTGGAGCCCCATCCTCCAGTGAAGACTTCAAAAGTCGCTGCTAGGCATGATTTTGGTTGACTGCAGAAAACTTATAGATTCAAACACAAAATCATGTACAGGAAAAGAGATGAACCTTTATCTAGAATTAGTTAGTACACTATATACCAATTGGTATCATAGCAAAATGCTTAATATATATGTACTGATCTTATAAAGCTTATGACTTAAGAAGAGCTATTAAAGGGTAAATAAATAAAAACAAATGATTATGAGATTAGTGGCAATATAATAGTGCTTAAATATTTGTTTTCTCCTGTCCCATATCAGGAGGATCTTCTGACATATGACAGAGATTTTGGATTTTCATTTAGTAAGCATACCTTAGTTTATATATAGGAGGAGAGGGCACACTCCAACTCCAAAGCCAGCTTTAATCATTAATTGGACAGATACTACAAAAAGTCTATATGCATTATATGTCTGTAGAGAATAGCACAAACAAACATTTAAGAAGATTTATGAAATTTTAACCAGTTAGAAATGTGATATACCTACAGGCCAACTTATTATTTTCTTGAGACATTTATTTTTTTTCTGGTTGATTTGTTCTTTTTCTTCACATGTCTCATTTGATCAGTGGCCATCAGATTCCTTAGCTGGATACCTTATTCTCCTGAAAAGACAGAAACGAAAGCCACCCCCACTCCAATTTTGAGGAGATTCTCTATTGGAAAGTGTATCTGATCAAATGAAAAGCATGTTTTAGTTTTATAGGATACTTTGGTTTAACATTCTTGCTGTTTGATAAACTATCGTCTCTTCAAATTAAGAGATTTCTCTTGTTTGTATTGAATCTTTATCAAGTTTTATGGCACTAATACCTTTATCTTCTCCCTTGAAAACAAAAACAAAACCCTTCTATAACATAGCACATGTCCTGGTTTCCATTCTAAGGTTAGTACATCATTAAAGCATATCAGCTGAATAAATTCCATAATTTTTCTACTATCAATGTCTCTCTGCAGCCATTGTTCTTTCCCCACATTAGCATTTACAAAATTCAAACTTAATAAAGTATTATGCAATTTATTTCTGGGATTTTATCATCCCTTTAGGTTTATTTAACCTATACTTTAGAGTTTGATCTTTCTATAACTGCCTTTGCTGTATGATTGTATGATCTGTATATATAAGGAGCAAAATACTATTTCATTTTTAGAGAGACATATGCTGGAGTATTTTCTGCTTTACTTGTACAGGTACATGTGTGATGGCCATAACTTCCAGGAAATGTGTGATTACTGAATCAACCTTTCCTAAACTTAAAGCACCTGCCCATTAAAAACCTGAATATATATCATTTGTTCATTGTACATATTTTAGTTTTCCAAATTCTGCAAAATGTAACATATCCATCTGACTATTTCATTTCTTTGAGCACCCTTTAGGTTACTTTCTGCTGGTAGTCATATTTGGCTGTATTAATAACAAGTAGGACATTTTCTTATAATCTACTTGGGTTGTTGCCATATAAAGGAAAACTTATTTTTAAATTCTTTGTTATTGATATATTTTTATAAAATTCTGAGGCTTTCAGCACATTTCCAATTAATAATTAACCAATTTCTACATTACCTTGTGCTAGAGGACCTCGCAGACCCATATGGGAGCAGATGTGTCTTATGTAAATGGGATGATACCTATTCCTGATTGTAACTTGTACCTGAATAAATAATAATGTCAAGTCTGTATCATTTTTAAAAAGTCAGCATTTTCAGTCTGCAAAGCAACTTATTTTACATATTATAAATTGTTGACTATGTTGAGAGATTCTTTAAAATTCCTTAGTACCATGAGAATAGCATATAATTCAACAGAAACATAAAGGTTTTTATCCATTTCATTTAAATTTTCTGATTTGTAACATGCCTTTCCTGATTGATTTGTATTAGTATATAATGTAGGGGCTCCATTTGTTGGTGTTTCTCATACAATACAAGGAAGGATATGGTTAGCACTCTTTATATGTCAATTTTTCTTGCTTTTGGATAGTTCTTAAGCTCTCCTAAAAAACATCCCTACAAGCTCCTTGACATGGTTCACTTTCTTCTCATAAATTTTCAATTTCAACACTATTGAAAAGTACTATCATTTCTGCTGGGTCTATTCCTGCTAATTGATGAGTGGAGCAGAGAAAATTGTAGAGCTCAATAAAAACAAAAATGTAAATAAAAAAACTAAAAAAATAAAAGTAACTTGGGGGATTTTCCACATAAGTTTTTAATTTTTACTCTGCTCATGTAGTAATAGGATAGATTCTAAGTTAATATTTTCCCTTTCCATTAAAATTCCTGTAGTGAAATATTTGGAGTGTGATGTGATTAGAATGAAGCTAAGATTCAGATTCATATGATCCACATGTGTCTTTTGTAATTTCTTTTCAATCATAGTCAATTTATCTCAGCTTTTGCTCATAATTCCCTGGGATTATTTAAGACCTTGTCATGATCTAAGGTTTTATTTAAATTAATCATTTCATCAGATTGTATTCCAATAGTGGGCCATAACTGGGAAATGTCTCCTAGCAATCTTTGAAAGTCATTAAAACTCTGCAATTGATCTGTCCTAATTTGCACTTTTTGCTGTCTAATTTTCTGTAAACCTATTTTATAGCCTAAATAATTAATAGAAACTCCATTTTGTTTAATATCTTCCCCATATATTGAGAAAAATAATTGTAAATAAGATTAACCAAAAAGGTACCTGATGGTAGCATTTTTAATCTATAAGCTAATAAGTAACAGTTTATAAAAACAGCAACTTTTTTGATAATGAAAATCTCTTTGCAAATAATTAGTATGAGATCATGGAAATGCATGTATCAGTGAATGAACTTGCTGAAAAATGTTACAAAAATAAATAAAAAAGGAAAATGTTACAATATTCTAAAGGTAGTAGTTCAAGTGTTCAATTACTTTGTTCAGACCTCAGAAGATATGCATATTTATTTACTTATCAAATGTCTTCATTTTTCATCAACGTTCTTGAACAATGATTTTGAGAATTAGGTAATTTATTTAGAGCTGTCAAGCAATTTGCATATAAAATATAACTCTAAGAATTAAATATTTATATAAACATTTGAAAATCATTTCATGTTATAATAATAATATTTGTTTACTACAATGGCTACTTTGCTTTCCACAAGAAAACAGGCTGTTATAAACTGCTTCTGCATTCTTTTTTTATCTCCTGTGCTATAGCAATACCATTAAGGTCAATAACATCAAAAGCAAAGTAAAAATATTAGTTATATCATTCATGACTTTCTACACACTGTATTTTGACTCTTAACACTTTATCTTCACATCAAATATTTTAGATAATCACTTCTATCATGTCTTAACCATAAGCATAATGAGAATATAAAATATTACATACCTTGCTAAGGATCACACAAATTTTAAGTGACTAAACCAAGATTTGGACTGAGTTTTCCTTAATGTTTCAAGGCTAATGTTTGCAAAGATTATCCTTAATGTGGTCATGTTTTGGTTTGGTTATACTAGCTATAGTTAACATAATTTATAAACTTCATTATAAAAAGTTTTTACAATAAAACAAATGTCAAGCACCAATATTAACCAGAGAGACCCAGGGTTGTCTATACATAAATGAATCTCTGTGTAGTTAGAAAAGACATCCTGAAATTCTAGAGTTTCCCGTTGGATTTTTCACTGTCATTATTGAATATATTTTTATGCCTTTATGCATTAGAAATTGAAAATTTCCTGACAGAATTAGAATAAGCACAGATACTCAAGAGAAAATCCAGGAGATAATCAGGAGAAACTGAGAATAACATGGTCTACATTTCAGGGTCCAGATCAGGCTAACATATGTGAGACTGACTCTAAACAAAACACCAAAAAGAAAAAAAATTAAAACACACACACACACACACACACACACACACACACACAAAACACCCTTCAGCAGTTTATAAAATAAATTTGGAAAGCAATTTAAAAAAAAATGGATGTAAAATAAAATGAAAAATAACTCTTTTAATAGACAATAGCCATAAAATTGATAGCATTTCTCTGGCCCAATGTGTGATTTTTTTTATACGCATTAGTTACTGAAGTATATTTAGGCAATAGTCTTTTTGAGACATTATGAAATGGTATACTTTATTCCGAAATACATTATTTTCATCACTTTTCCTGTCATACTCTCTTCAATGTTCTTTTTTTTGAACATTTTATATTAATGAAATTGTGAGATTTTTTTTGTTTTAGCCAGTAATAATTTTTGTTATTGTTTTTTAAGGGTCAATTCCAAAGAAAAGGATATTAATCCTATTGTGATGGCAAATGCCTTTAACCCCACTAATCCAGAGGCATACAATCAGTTCCTTGTGAGGTTGAAGCCTGTTTGATCTACATAGCAAGTTCCAGGCCAGCTATGGCTACATAGTGTGACTTTGTCTCAAATAGTTAAATGAATACAGGTGAGTGAGTTGCTGCACAGGCAGATGATCCTGGGAACTGAGTACAGGCCCCCTCCAATTCCCTAAGCTTTTCTGGCCATCCAGTGGGGTATTTCCTGGCTGCTGACTTTCTTTAGCATATTCCAGCCTGTCGCCAAGCACTCCTTTTCACCTGTGAGGTCCTTGGATCCCCTAACTCAGACTGCTCCAGGGCTGAGAGGTTGAGGAGCCAGCGGAACTGCCCCACCTTGCCCCCCAAGACTTCCTCTTTGTCTGTGAGATCCTTGGAGTTCAGCTAGAGGCCCTGCTCCTTTGCTGAGAGGATCCAGACAGGTGAGTGAGTGGCTGCTCGGCCAGAAGGTCCTGGGGAACGGAGTACAGGCTTCCACCAACTCCCTAAACTTTTCTGGCCATCCAGTGGGGTATTTCCTAACTGCTGGCTTTCTTTAGCACGTTCCAGGCTGCCTCCAAGCACCCCTTTTTATCTGCAAGGTCCTTGGATGCCCCAACTCAGTCTGCTCTCTGGCTGAGAGGTTGGGGGGCCAGCGGGAGTGTCCCTGCGACAGGGGTTTCTTTGTACTACCCCATCCTGCATCCCAAGCCTGCCTTTTTGGTCTGCAAGGTCCTTGGAGCCTGGGAAGAGGACATGCTCCTGTGTAAAGCAGAACCAAGACTTGAACACCTTATTCCGGAAGTAGAAGAAATCAACTTTAACCGTAACCTTATGAAAATGATAGAGACCCTTAAACAGGAAGTGAAAAACTCCCTTAATGAAATGGAAGAGAAGACAAACAAAAAGTTAGAAGACATTAATAAATCCCTCAAAGATATATCCAAGAAAACCAAGGAAAAGCAATCAAACAGGTAAAGGAAAGAGTTTAAGAATTGAAAACCGAAATGGTGGTAATGAAGAAAACACAAACCAAGAGATGGCTGGATATGGAAAATCTGGGTAAACAAACAGGAACTACCAAGAAAACTATAAGCAACAGAATACAAGAGATAGAAGAAAGAATCTCAGATGCTGAAGATGCTATAGAGGAAATAGACTCATTGATCAAAGAAAACAGCAGATCCAACAAAGTCTTAACATAGAACATCCAAGAAATCTGGGACACCATGAAAAGACCAATCCTAAGAATAATACAGGTAGAAGAAGGAGAAGGACTCAAGCTGAAAGAGGCAGAAAACATATTCAACAAAATTATAGAAGAAAACTTTCCCAACCTAAAGAAGGATATCCCTATGAAGGTATAAGAAGCTTATAGAACACCAAATAAACTTGTTCAAAATAAAATTCCCTCACCATATAATAATCAATGCACAAATAATACAAAATAAAGAAAGAATATCAAGAGCTGTAAAGGATAAAGTTCAAGTAAAATATAAAGGTAGACCTATCAGAAATACACCTGACTTCTCTATGGAAACCATGAAAGCCAGAAGGTCTTGGATAGATGTGCTGCAGACAAAAAGAGACCATGGATGCAAGCCCAGACTACTGTACTCAGCAAAGCTTTCTTTCACCATTGATGGACAAAACAAGATACTCCATGACAAAAACTGATTTAAACATTACATATCTATAAACTCAGCCTTCCAGAAAGTACTAGAAGGAAAACTTCAACCCAATGAAGCCAACAACACCCACAATAGCACAGACATCTGAGAACCCTCCCCCAACAAAACTCAAAGAAGGGAAACACACAAATACTACCACCAAAAAAAAAATAACTAGAGATAACCACCAATGGCCATAAATTTTGCTTCATATCAATGGACTCAGTTCACCTTTAAAAAGACACAGGTTAAGAGAATGGATACTAAAAGAGGATCGAACATTCTACTGTTTACAAGAAACACACCTCAACCTCAAAGACAGATACTACCTCAGAGTAAAGGGGTGGACAAAATTGGTTTCAAACTAAAATCAATCAGAAGAGATGGAGAAGGACACTTTATACTCGTAACAGGAACAATTCATAAAGATGGAGTCTCGATCCTGAATATCTATGCCCCTAATATAAAAGCACCCACTTATGTTTAAAAAAAAAAACATTACTATAACTCAAATCACACATCAAACCTGACACATGAATAGTAGGAGATTTCAACACTCCTCTCTCACCAGTGGACAGGTCAACAAGACAAAAACTTAACAGAGAAATAAGAGAACTAACAGATATAATGAATCAAATGAACTTAACAGACATCTATAGAACATTCCA
>NC_022026.1:31401285-31416100 GCF_000317375.1 Microtus ochrogaster
AAAAAAAGAAGCAGACTCACCAGGGAGGAGTAGAAGACTGGAAATAAACTGAGGGCTGAATCAACAAAATATAAACACAAAAAATAATCCAAAGAATTAATGAAACAAAGAGCTGGTTCTTTGAGAATATCAACAAGATTGACCAACCCCTATCCAAAGTAATCAAAAGGCAGAGAGAACTCTCAAATTAACAAGATCAGAAATGAATAGGGGGACGTAACAACAGACCCTGAGGAAATTCAGAAAATTATTAGGTCTTACTACAAAAGTCTGTACTCCACAAAATTGGAATATGTAAAAGAAATGGACATTTTTAGATTAATGTCATATAATAAAATTAAATCAAGATCAGGTTAACAACTTAAATAAACCTATAAGTCACAAGGAAATAGAAGCTGTCATCAAAAACATTCCAACTAAAAAAAAAAAAAAACCCAGGACTTTATGTACAGAATTCTACCAGACCTTCCAAGAAGAACTCATACCTATACTGCTTAATGTGTTACACATTATAGAAACACAAGAGTCATTGCCAAGCCCTTTTTATGAAGCTACAGTTACCCTGATACAAAAAACACACAAAGCCTCAAACAAGAAAGAGAATCACAGGCCAATCTCACCCATGAACACTGATGCTAATATTCTCAATAAAATACTGGCAAAATAAATACAAGAACACATCAAAAAATCGTCCATTATGATCAAGTAGGCTTCATCCCAGAGATGCAGGACTGGTTCAATATAAGAAAATCTATCAATGTAATCCATCATATAATAAACTAAAAGAAAAAAAAGATGCTGAAAAACCATTTGACAAAATTCAACACCCCTTTATGATAAAGGGCTTAGAGAGATTAGGGATACAAGGATCATATCTAAACATAATAAAAGCAATATATAGCAAGCTGACAGTCAACATCAAATTAAATGGAGAAAAAGTCAAAGCGATTCCACTAAAATCAGGAACAAGACAAGACTGTCCACTCTCTACATATCTCTTCATTGTAATGCTTGAAGTTCTAGCAATAGCAATCAGAAAACACAAGGCTATCAAGGGGATTTGAATTTGAAAGGAAGAAGTTAAACTTTTGTTATTTGCAGATGATATGATAGTATACATGAGTGACCCAAGAAACTCTACAATGAACTCCTACAGCTGATAAATACCTTCAGTGATGTAGCAAAATACAAGATCAATTAAAAAAAAAAATCAGTAACGCTTTTATAAACAAAGGATAAAGAAGCAGAGAGGGAAATCAGAGAAACATCACCTTCCACAATAATCACAAATAGCATAAAGTATCTTGGGGTAACACTAACTAAGGAAGTGAAAGATCTATTTGAGAAGAACTTTAAGTCTTTGAAGAAAGAAACTGAAGAGAATACCAGAAAATGTAAGAATCTCCCTTGCTCTTAGATAGGTAGGATCAACTTAGTAAAAATGGCAATTCTACCAAAGACAATCTATAGATTAAATTCAATCCCCATTAAAATCCCCCCAAAAATTTATCACAGACTTTGAGAGAACAATAATAAACTTTATATGGAAAAAATACACAGAATAGCCAATACAATCTTATACAATAAAGGAACTTCCAGAGGCATTATCATGCCTGACATGAAACAATATTACAGAGCCACTAAAAACAGCTTAGTATTGGTGTAAAAACATAGATGTTGACCAATGGAATAGAATTGAAGACACAGATACTAATCCACAAACCTATGAACACCTGATTTTTGACCAAGGAGCTAAAATTATACAATGGAAGAAAGAAAGCATCTTTAACAAATGGTGCTGGCATAACTGGATGTTAACCTGTTGAAGAATGAAAATAGATCCATATATATATCACCATGCACAAAACTCAAGTCCAAATGAATTAAAGACCTCAATATAAATCTGACCACACTGAATCTGATAGAAGAGAAAGTGGGAAGTAGACTGCAACACATGGGCACAGGAAACCACTTCCTATGTATAATCCAAGTGGCACAGACAATAAGAACAACAATAAATTAATGGGACCTCCTGAAACTGAGAAGCTTCTGTAAAGCAAAGGAAACAGTCATCAAAACAAAAGGGCAACCTAATGACTAGGGGAAGATCTTCACCAACCCAACATCAGACAAAGGTCTGATATCCAGAATATATAAAGAACTCAAGAAACTAGGCTTTAAAATGCTAATTAACCCAATTAAAAAAATGGGGCACTGAACGGAACAGAGAATTCTCAACAGAAGATGTTCAAATGGTCAAAAGACACTTAAGGTCATGTGCAAATCAAAACAACTTTGAGATACCATATTACACCTGTCAGAATGGCTAAAATCAAAAACTCCAATGATAACCTATGCTGGAGAGAATGTAGAGTAAGGGGAAATCTCATCCATTGCTGATGGAAATGCAAACTTGTTCAACTACTTTGGAAATCAGTGTGACGGTTTCTCAGAAAATTGGGAATCAACGTACCTCAGGATCCAGCAATACCACTCTTGGAAATATGCCCAAGATATTCCCAATTATACTACAAAATCATTTATTCAACTATGTTCATAGCAGCATTATTTGTAATAGCCAGAACCTGGAAACAACTTAGATGCCCATCAATGGAAGAATGGATAAAGAAATTGTGGCACTTCTACATATTAGAGTACTACTCAGCAGTAAAAAAACAATGGCATCTTGAATTTTTTATGCAAATGGATAGAAATAGAAAATACTATCCTGAGATAACCCAGACCCCAAAATATGAATATGGTATGTACTCACTCATTAGTGTATTCTAGCCATAAACAAAGGACATTGAGCCTTCATTTCGCAATCCTAGAGAACCTAAGTAATAAGGTGAACCCAAAGAAAAACATATATAGATCCTTTTGGAAATTGGAAGCAGATAAGATCACCAGGCAAAAGTTGGGAGCATGGGATAGGGGTGAGATGAAGGAGAGAGAAGAGTGGGAGAGAGAAGGGAGAAGGGGAGTGTTGGGAAGAGCTTGGGGTAGTGGTGTGGTTGAGATGGAGGAAGGAAAGTTATGGGAGCATCTTAATTAAGGGAGGCATGGTGGGGTTGGTAAGAGACTTGACTCTAGAGGGATAGACACAGAGACCCACATGGGAGCACTGGACTGAGCTTCCAAGGCCCAGTTGAAGAGAAGGAGCGAGAATATGACCAAGTAAGTCTGGACCACGAGGGGTTGGTCCACACACTGATACAGTGTGCCTGACCTAATGGGAGCTCACCAAACCTAGGTGGACTGGGACTGAATGAGCATGGGAACAAACTCTACCCTCTGAATGTGGCTCACAATTGAGGCAGACTGAGAAGCCAACGACAACAGCACTGGGATTTGTGTCTATTGCATGCACTGGCTTTTTGGGGTTTTATTCTATTTGGATGCATACCTTCCTAAGCCTGGATGGAAGGGGGAGGGTCTTGAACTTCCCACAGGGCAGGGTACCCTACCGGTACTCTTAGGAATGGAGGTGGGGAGGGGACCAGAAGGGAAGTGGGAGGAGAGGAGGAAGTGGAAATTTTGATTCCTAAAATGTAACAAAAAATTTATCAGAGGAGAAAAATAATTAAATGAAGAAATAAATAATGATATTAACATGAGAAATCCAATCTCCATTTTCTCTCATGTGTAAAAAAATGGATGTTTCTTTAAATAAATGTCAAAACATTTCAATGAGGTGTTCCTCTACAATTTTGAAAAGGGACATATGAATCATTCTTTGCAGCTAAGCATTCAAATGAAGAAATTCATTAAATATTCTGCCAAAGGTTCAAATATGTTTATGCAAACTGAAATGTGAACTATTTGTGATAAAGGCACAGATTTTTCATGTGAAAGAAAACCAATCTTTCACACTGTAATTGATTGCTCTGTTAAAAGAAAAAGAAGATATTCAAGGATATATAAACATTTTCATAATATTCGAAAGAATATTAACTTTTCTGTCATTTAAGTTTCTTCCCTATGAGTTGAGCAAATATCAAGTAAACACGAGTTAATGGACATTTCACTGTGAAGCATCAAAATGGGACATATGTTCAGATATAAAATATATAGTCTTTACCTAGAAACTGATTATTATACACATATGCCTTAATTCAAGGTATGGAAATTATGGTTTTATTACAATTCAGGAACTAAGTTCCTAAACCAAAAGTTTTAACATATGTTATCCTTTTAACTCATTTTCATGTGTTATCTCCCTTTCCTTTACATAAAATGAAACCTATATAGGCATATGATTTCAAAGATAAACTACAGACAGACACTTATGCCCCAGTTAATAGGATGCAATTTAATTTAAGTATTTTCCTTTTCCAAAACTTACTTCAGTAACAAATGCTTATTGTGCTCTGAAATTAAAGTAAAATTTAAATTCCTATCATATATGCCATAAAAAACTCTGACCATTTTTTTTAATTATAAATATTTTTAAATGATAGTTCAGGGGTATCAAGATAGGTAAAAGTGCTGTGTCATCAAGCCTGATGAATTCAATTGATAGAACAGACATGACAGCAGGAGAGAACTAACTCCTACAATTAGTCCTTTCATCACACATGCAACATAGTGTATGTTCACCTCCAATAAATAAATAAATAAATATCTATAAAGAAAAATGATATTGTAATACTAACCATTTATATTCTAGTACATAAAGGTAGCACTGTGTTTGTTTATAAACTTGTAGGAAGTTAAGGACTACCATGCTAAAGGAGCCAACCTAGAGTCTGACTGGAGCTGTCAAAAGTCCTTTCTGTGCATAGCAAATAAGGAACAACCAAGCAGTGTTTTCTCTGCCTAGCAACAGCTGTTGTCAGAGGTCCTACTCGTGCCTAGCCAATGAGAGACGAGCATGAAATGTCTACTGTCAATGGACCAGAGGTCCTGGGTGCTAAAATGGTATATAAGTTTTTCCTGGCTGTTAAATAAATGAGCCTGCTACAAGCCATCTACCCGACGTCTGTGTCCAATGACGTCGCCCCTTTTCACGCCCATACCCCAAGGAAGACGTTAGGATCCAGCAATATCTTGGATCCAGAACAGGGATTTCAAACAGGTTTTGAGCTCGCCTGGTCAGAGACCGTTTGTTGTTGTTTGCTGTAATTTTTGTGTTTTGCCTGGCACAGATTCTCATCATCTTCCTCTCCTCACTTGCAGTGCTGCACAGTATTCCCAAACAGTGTATTTTTGGTGAAAGGCCCCTCGGTCCCTTCAGTGGGTAAGTGCTGGGACCCCCATCCTTTCCATCTTTGGAAAGGTCCTCCGTTCATTTGGCGGATAAACGCTGAGACCCCAACCCCCATCCTTTCTTTCTTTTGAAAGGCCCCTTGGTCCCTTTGGCAAGTAAGCATTGGGATCCCCATCCTTTCTTTGGTGTTGTCTGTCATGTTTGTCTGCCCTTTAGGTTAGGAAAGTATTTTTTTTTCTGTTTTGGTTAACCAGTCATCTCCATATAAGGGCTGACTCCCCAGGATGCGAACCAGTTCCAGTTCTCTGCTCCCGAATGTCATCCTTCATCTGAAGACATCATGTGAGGATATGGCTATGGTCTAAAGAACCACAGAAATTCCTCACAAATCACTAGATGTGAGAATCTGATAAAATTTCTCACTGCTGTTGACTGTTGATTGCCAGATGTCCCTTTCAGAGGGGTGCTCACAGGCAGGGTGCAGTGACCTATTTGTGGGAGTGCCACATTCACCTTAGCAGAGAGAAGTGAGTTGCATGGAGGCATGGGAGGTGAGGACCTGAAGACATGTAGTGGCCAGGCCTAAGGGGAGTGAGCTGTGACTGGTGTGAGTTTCCTGGTTGACTGAGGTCTCAGGGTGCTGTCTGAACCTCGGGTGTAGATGATACTTCAGGGTGTGAGCTCAGAGGCAAAAGGTTTCCCTAGCCTGGTGTCTAACTAGGCCTCAGTGAATGCTGTGAGCCCCTCTCAAACCTCTGCTAAGCTGTGTGTCTGTCATCTGAGCCGCCTGCTTCTTCCAGTGCTTCTGTCCTTAGAGGGGGCCCTGATACTATAGGTCTGTGGTCTTGCACAGCTGACCCCCCAGATGTCACAGTAGGGCATGGAGGGCAGTCTGGGACCTGCCTTGGGTGTTTGCAGCCTGTCCAGGAAGAGCAGCAGTGTGTACTAACAACTCCTGATCCCCTTTGACTCTCAGCAGCTGATGGGTAGATGCAGCAGTGACAACAGCTTCATACTGCTTCTGTCAGTGTCCTCCGTAGGGCCCCAAGGCCTAGTTGAGTGCTGCTGGCACCTAGGCACCTTGCCTGGTGCCACTGTAGCTGCAGCCTCAAGACCAATCACCTGTGCAGTGTACTGTGCTGTTGCAGGACAAGGATCGAGCTGTGCACCTGTGGTATAGGCTTGTAATCTGCCTGCCTGGGTTCATTTTCGAAACTGAAAGTGTAGAATGGCTAAATTAGGTGGTAGAGCAGGAATGTGGTCCTTTATTTGTCACTTTATAAAGAAGCTCTTTCAAGAAATCATAGAACTTACTGTGTGGGGAGCAAATGCCCACCTCAGCACTTTCATTTTCACAAAAGTCTACAATGGGTCAGCAACCCCTTAGAGTCAATGGTGTTAAAGTTTATACTAAAAATGTAGACAAAAGACAAATTATTCTATACCTTCAGATTAGTTTTTCATGAAATTTTGAGATTGATTTGGAGATCAAATGGTATTTTTGTAGAGCAGGAGTGAAAAGTATTCAGATTCATGGGACAATGTGGGTGATCCTGGGGCCCTTGATTGATGGCATGCCTTTAGTTTGAGCATTGTCTATCTTCCTCCGTAGGAAACCACTCTTAGAGATTAACTGGACAGGACTGACTAATCTCTTGGACATCATCCCTGGACTGAATGGTTTATGAGATACTATCATTTTGGATAGAATATCAAACTAATTGACAATCATTTACCAAATCCAAGATCTTATGAGGGCTCCCTATACTTCTAATAAGGATACAGTCCCATGCAGTCCCCTCCTCCACTCTCATCCCTCACATCGCACTGGCCTTTTCAGATTCCAATACAATCTCAAAGAACTGAGCACTGGTACTTGTCACATATTAGACCTCACTACCAAAGCATCTATATCTCTTTACTTCTCAGAAAAGTTGTAGTCCCAGCTCAACTAAAAATCAAAACTGGCTTTGGAACTGGAGTGTGGCTCTCTCCTTTTCTAAATCCAAATTATTAGAAGAAAAATTCAGAGTTTGTCTCATATCAGAACAGCCAATTGGTATGGGATAGAAGAAACCCAAATATCTACGGACTATCATTGCCAAAACTCTGTTATCTCCCCCAAATTCTATTTCTCCCCTTATTTATTTTTTGACTCTTTAGTACCTTTCTTTGGCTAAGCAACTTAAGTATATATTGACAGATTGATATATAAAATAGATTGATAGAAAAACAGATTATATGGATGACAGAAGATAGGTAGATAGAAGATAGATAGGTAGATAGATAGATGATAAGATAGACAGATAATAATAGATGTGACATTTATACTCAGTGAAATATTACATTTTAAAATATTTATCTTATTTTTAATCATTTGTAAATATATGTATGTCTATGTGCCTTCATGTATGATCCTGCCTATTACTGACCACAATCCAATGATTTTCTGGGCTCTTAGAAGATTTCACATACCACTGGCTTACCCTACAATCCACAGGGACAAGTTGTTGTAGAGAGGACCAACAGGGCTCTTAAGGAGCCGTTGGTGAGGATTTTCTCACCAGAGGCTAAAAGAGATTCACATCTGGTCTTAACAGAAGTCCTTTTCCATTTGAACTTCTCAGTTTTGATTACAAGAAGATCAGTCCCACTTACAATCACTGGGCATCCCTGTCAAGGAGCATACCCCTGCCCCTGGTGAGATGGGGAGATCCTATCTCCCTCCAATAGCAGTCTCTAGACCCTGGTTAACCTATGGGAGAGAGTATGCTTGTATTTTTCCTCAGACTGCCACAAGGCCAATATGAGTCCCAGAAAGAGATGTATGTTCAGCCTGCTTCCACGAAGAGGGGAATAACCCAGGATGGGTAATGTAAATACTCCCCTTTCTTGCTCTCTTTGTTCCACTAACAAATTGATTTATTTAGGGCCTAGGTTATGGCCTTTGACTACTTATCTTTAAAAAAAAGTTTGGCATGATATAAAAAGGCTGTTGGATCCCTCCTGGATGCACACATATGCATTAATTCGTGGAGTAGTTTTGTTAACCCTTTTTTCTCCTTAAATGTCTCATGCAGCAGATCCAACACCAATAGACTACAAATAAGTTGACTTTTCATGTGTTAATAATGGCTCTTAGGTATCTTTCTCACTGTCCCTCAAAGGAGGATTGCATACCTGATTATTTGTATTTCTAAAGGCTACTGCCTAGCATCACCCCCAACATACACAACCTGGCAGTTCTCTAGGAATTTAGTGGTAATACTTAGAGCCATTATTTTATTTTTAAAACAATATTTTCTTATTTTACATACCAATCCCAGTTCCCACTCCCTCCTCTCAAACAGTTCTCACAACTTACCCCCACCCAATTCCCCATTCACTCTTCAGAAAAGGTAAAGCTTCCCATGGGGAGTCAGCAAAGTCTGGCACATCATTTTGAGTTAGGACCAAGGCCCTCCCCACTGTATCTAGGCTGAGCAAAGTATCCCTCCTTAGAGAATGGGCTCTGAAAGTCCAATTCATGTACTGGGCTAAATCCTGGTCCCACTGCCAATGACCCCATAGACTTCCCAAAACATACAACTGTCACCCACATTCAGAGGGTCTAGTTTGACCCTATGCAGGTTCCCTCATTGTCATTACAGAGTCATTGAGTTCCACTAGCTCAAGTCACATGTTTCTGTGGGTATCCTCATCATGTTCTTGACTCCTTTGCCCATATTATCACCACTCCCTTTCTTCAACTGACTCTGGACGCTCAGTGCAGTGCAAAGGAGAAGAATGACAAAAAAATAGCAAAGAAACAAAAGACATGAACATACTAAGTGAAATTAGAATAAAAAAGAAACAAATATAGAAGAATTAGTTAATTGTGGGATAACTGATATTGCCTGATGGCTTTTCAGTCTTTCGTACATGCAACTAGATGAATAAATTTGCTGAAGATTAATGTCATATTTAGGCGTTCTATTACTGTAAAGACACTCTATGACTGTAGCAACATAATTGGACATAAAGGAAAGCACATAATTGACGTTGTCTTACAGTCTCAGAAGTTTAGTTAATTATCATCATGGTGGGACATGGTAGTGTACAGTCAGACATTGTACTGCAGAAGAAGCTAAGAGATCTACATCTTGAACCTCAGGCAGCAGAAGAAACAGTGTTACTGAGAGTGGCTTGAGCATATATGAGATTTTAAAGCCTGTCTCCACAGTGACACACTTCCTCTAACAAGAATACACCTCCTAATAGTGCATTCCCTACGGGTTGAACATTCAAATACATAGGTCTATGGGGTCCATTCTTATTCAAACCACCACAGTAAATTTACATGTAAATAAGGAAAGTCATGTCAAGCAGGTTGCAGATAAACCAATAGAACTTTCAAAGTGTTTTCCCAATATTGAAAGTAAAAACCATAAACATCACATGTTGTTTAAACTTAGGAAAATACTTGTTAAGTTTTTTTTTATTTATTTCTTTATTTTTAAGAAGAAAACAATCTCTTTTTTCATTTTACATACCAATCCCATTCCCACTTCTTCCCCTTATCCTCTTCTCTCCACCTAACCCCTACCCCCACCCTGCCCACCAACCACTCCTCAGAAAGGGTAAGGCACATTGCTTTGCAAAAGGTCCAAGGCCATCCCTAGTATATCTAGGATGAGCAAAACCTTCATCCAAAGAGAACAGGTTCCAGAAAATCTGTATAACCAGTAGAAATAGATCTGGTGCCATTGCCGTTGGCCCTGCAGTCGGTTGTAGCCATACAAATGTCATCCACATTCAGAGGGTCTAGTTTGGGCCTATGCTGTTTCCTTCTCTGTTTGGCTGGAGATGCTGAGCTCCCCTTAGCTCATGTAAACTGTTTCAGTGGATATACCCATTATGGCCTTGACCATCTTGGATCTTATTCTCACTGCTCCCACTCTTCAACTGGACTTTAGGAGCTCAGTCCAGTGCTCTGATGCTGGTCTCTGGTTCTGTTTACATCAGGAGCTTGATGACTGTCCCTAAAATCAAAGCCAAAAATCACACTCTACCCCTGACCTACTGAGCTTGAAACCATCCAATCCCATGCTGGAAAACCAACCAGTCCCTAATCAAAATAATCCCCAACATCTTAGTGGAAACCATGAAAGTCAGAAGGTCATGGGCAGATGTGCTGCAGACACTAAGAAAACATTTGTTCAACTGTGTTCATAGCAACATTTGTAATAGCCAGAAACTGGAAACAACTTAGGTGCCCCTCAACTGAAAAATAGATTAAGAAAATATGGCACATTTACACATTAAAATACTACTTGGCACTAAAGAAAAAAAATATGACATATTGAAATTTGCATGCAAATTGATGCAATTAGAAAGCACCATCCTGAGTGAGGTAAAACAGACCCAGAAAGATGAATATGGTATGTACTCACTCATAAATGGATACTAGCTGTTAGGTTTTCTTATAAATATCAAAAACAGTTCTTGCTGAGTGTGGTATTTAATACTCATAACACAGCCCTACTTGGAAGTCTGAGGCAGGAGGTCTTGGAGTTTAAAAACAGACTAAAGGAAGCTGTGAGAATATTTATGTCAAGAAAAAATAAATATTCACAAATAAGTTTGTTTCTCAATGTTTTAAATGATGTTTTAAATGATGGTGATATTTGTTAATACTTTAATTTTCTATACATTTGTAATTGATAGAGTTTTAACATGTATATAAAATGTTCTTCACTAATTAACATATCTTTATAGATTCAATTTGTATAATAATATTTAGAGTAACATCAGTCTTGTGAAATAAGGTTTTGAAGCATCTATTTTTTTCTGTTATATTTCTTATCTGTATATAACTAAGCTTAAAGCAAAGAATAGCTCAAGCTTAATTCTTTTATTCTTCAAATTTTATGTAAACAGAAACATTTTCAGGATAGTTCTTATATGTCTTTTACCTATTTTCTTCTAATTTAGTAACACCTTATAAAACTATGATTAATTTGTTAGAACTAATGACATTACTACTACATTATTTACTAAAGTGTAGAATTTATGTGAATTTCTGTAAACCCTTTTCAGCAATATTGTTTTGTCTAAAGACTCTATAATTTTAAATTATATTCCATGAAATTACATTCTATGAAAGTCCTTTTTATTAATTACTTTTTTGTTTTAAGAAACTATGACAATAAGTGATTTGTGGAAGCAAAGGTTTATTTATGTTTAATGTTCTAAAAGGTGAATCTGTAATGGCAGGATGCAGCAGGCAGCTAGAATAGGAAGCTGAGAGATCACACCTCCGGCCACATAAAGAAACAAACAGGGCATAGCAGACAATGAGGACTACTGAGAACTCAAGAACAATGGCAATGGGTTTTTGATCCTACTGCACATACTGGCTTTGGGGGAGCCTAGGCAGTTTGGATGCTCAACTTACTAAACCTGGATGGAGGTGGGAGGTCCTTGGACTTCCCACAGGTCAGGGAACCCTGATTGCTCTTCAAGCTGATGAGGGAGAGGGACTTGATCGGGGGAGGGGGAGGGAAATGGGAGGCAGTGGCGGGGAGGAGGCAGAACTCCTTAATAAATAAATAAATTCACTGTAGAAGCTTTAATAAAAAAATAATAAGAAAAAGAATATAAAAGTCAAAAAAAAAGAAACAAACAGAAAACTAGAAGTTGAGAAAAGTGATATATTCTTATTCCAACCCAATGACATACTTTCTCCAGCAAGTCTCCATGACATATAAGTCCCACAATCTTCTCAAATAATACCACCAATTATGGCCCAAGAGTTTATGTATCTAAGCCCATGGGAGCCATTTCTTATTCAAATCATCACATTTTTCAAAAAAAAAAAACACTCAGTAATTATAATTTCATTCCATCCTTCTTTCACTTTCTTAAGAAATATTTTAAATATCTGCATGCCAAGATATATTGAGAAAGCAAAGTAGTAGTTTATAGGCAGTCACTTTTACCTATAAACAAAAGTTGTTTTAAAACTTCATTTTATGAGCAGTAGAGATGGCTCAAGTAGCAAAGTTTTTTCTTGACAAGTCTGATGTCTGAACATTTTTCCCTCAGACCTACATTGGTGGAAGAATAAAACTGACACCTGCAGTTGTCCTCTGAGCTCTACTCTCATAGCATGGCATCACTGCCCATGCACACTCAAAAGAAAAATAATGGGCTTTCTCTCTTTTCAAAATTTATTTAGTGACAGCGTATGAATGACAATGACCCCCAGAGGCTGATATATTTGAGTACTTAAGAAATGGCACTATTTGAAAGGATTAGGAGGCATGGCCATCTTGGAGTAGGTATGGCCTTGGTGTAGTGCCACTAAAGGTGGATTTTGAAGATTTGAAATGGCCATGCCCTACCAGAGTCTCTCTTTTCAGGTTACCTGTGGATCCTCTCAGTATCTGCTCCAGCAACATGTAGCCTATGTGTTACCATGTTCCTTGTCATGATTAGACTGGACTGAACTTCTGAAACTATAAGCATATCTCAAATAAATGTTTTCTTTTACAATAGTTGTCATGGTCATAGTGTTTTTTTATAGCAATACACTGACTAAGGCACAGGATCTCACTAGGAGGCTCAATTTGACTTGGAAATTGTGATTGCCCCTAAACTAACCTCAACCAAAGCCCTAATCATTCATAGGTACACAATACCTTCTTTATACACCCTCATAAATGTGCATATACACATAAGCAAAGAGACATACATATAAACAAATTAAAAAAAACAACCAAATGAATTCCTACCTACATACATAAACCTTTATGAAAAAGAAAGAAAACAACATAAGGGGTTTTTAATTATATCTCTGTTAAAATAAACAATCAGTTCACTGCTAAAATACTTTATCATGTAAGATGTCTTAAAAATTTCTGTCATTGATGGAGGAGGTCATCTCTCTATCTGTCGTTTCATTAGTTAAATAATAAAGAAAACTGCTTGGCCCTAATAGGACAGAAAATTAGGTAGGCAGAGTAAACAGAACAGAATGCTGGGAGAAAGAAGCCGAGTCAGGGAGTTGCCATGATTCTCCCACTTCAGACAGACGCAGGTTAAGATCTTTCCTGGTAAGCCAGCTCGTTGAGCTACACAGATTATTAGAAATGGGTTAGATCGATATGTAAGAGCTAGCCAATAAGAGGCCAGGCAGTGTTTAAAAGAATACAGTTTCTGTGTAATTATTTCGGGTAAAGCTAGCTGTGTGGGCAACCGGGTACCAGGAACGTAGCCCGCCGCTCCTAACACAACATGTCATTATTAGAATAAATTCCATTTATATTTTATATTAATTTTAAATACATCAAATCACAAAATAAAATCAGTCTCTTTATTCAGTCTATGATGACCTGAATGAATAATAGAATGGCCAACAGTTATTAGTGTTTATCTGTTTAATGACAGTTAACATTTTATATTAGTCAAATAATTTAAGATATAATGGGAAGTATATTTTTAGAGGGTTGACATTATGTTACATTGGAGATTTTATTTATAGCTTCACACTTGAAGAGGTTTAGAGAAGACACCTAATTAAATTGTCCTAAAGAAATACCATTCTGGAATTGGAAAGATTGCACATTGGCTAGGAGCAATGGTAAACAACTGCTATTCCAGGGAAGATATTTGATTCTTAATCCCCTCTTAGCAGCCTGAAATTACCCATGACTCTAGTTCCAGGGAATCTGATGCAAGCACCAGACATGCAAGCTATCCACAGACATATATGCAGGCAAAACACCCATATACATAAAATTAAATCAAATTTTAAAAGGAAATACCATTCATCACATTCTCTACAACCTCAGAAGAATGTAATGGTTACTACTAAAATATTTTTATTTTTCTTTATGAACACTTTATTCATTTATTTTTTCATGTACTTCTTTATTGTATGTATAGTATGGGGATTGAATATTCCATACTACATATGTAGAGTTTACAGGAAAATTTTCAGACATCTGATTTCCCCTTGCACTATGTGGGTGGTTACCAGAACTCAGGTCACAGGCTGTGTAATATGTATGTTTAGTGGCAGAATCAACTTTCAAGCCCTAAGAGAATAAAAGTAAATAATGTATTTGAATTTAGAATATCAAGGTTGGAATATTTGCAAACCAAATTTATGGTAGCATTGATCATTGTGTTGGGGAAGATGACAAAATATTTTTTTTAAATAAGGCAAGAATGGAATTAATAAAAGATGTTCTCAAGAAAAAGTTATGCATCCCCTGTATGTCCTATTGCCTCAGTTTACAGATAATGAAATGAGCTTCAGGGGAGTTACATCACATACTATATAATAGTGTAAAATGAGATCTGAGACTATACTGTATATAGTCCACATGGTTCTTGTTTTCTGATTTTGATTACAGTGATCATTAAAACCTTTTTTGCCATCTTGTTTTTAATCTAGTCTGTATGTAGTATTTAATACACATAGACTTTTTAAAATTATACTATATCCTAAATACTCATATCATTTGGAAATTATCAAAACTAAATCACTTTAATATATGGAGGCAGATCGAATTAATACAGGCCAATTTGTATAAGATAACGCCACTTTAATATAAAAAA
>NC_022026.1:31427621-31429774 GCF_000317375.1 Microtus ochrogaster
TCCTGACCCCAAAGGGCGGGCTCTCTCTACAAATATAGATTCCCCAATTTTAAATCAAATCAATTTGAAACTTTTGGTCTTAAAAAATCTTTAAGTTCTAAGGCATGTGAATATGTTGTGATATTTCATTGTAAAGTACATAAATCATTGTCTTAAATTACTAAAGGGCCTTATGCTGAAAGATATTCTTTTTGATACAACTTTAAAAAGTTATTCTATCATCTCTAGGCTGTTTAAGTAACTGCTTTTTTCATACTTATCAGCATTGATGATACTATGACAAATTTTAAGAAAGGATGAGGTCCCATTTAATACATCTGTGTCAAAGAAAGATATACTAATTTCAATATACTAATAGTAACCACAAAGATAAACTAGTAATGTACTGTGTTCTTGAAACTGCTATCATTATAATATGCTTTTAAATAGTCCTTAAAGAAATATTTTGCTGTTTCAAAATTATACTTTTATTTAGCAACATCTCTCTTAAACTATTTCATTGTACTTGGTGATTTAAAATTGTATGTGGACTTCTACTCCACCACAAATATCCATCCTATAGTCTCATTCCTATTATATTACTTCTGGAATTGTAAAATTGAAATCTTTATGGTTTCCTATATATTAGTTTTCTACTGTTGTCACATATGGGGTATTAATTAAGTTTAATTACCTAATTCTTAACTTAATTGTATTTACATTTTTATATTTACATTTCAGTCCTTCCTATCTAAAAGTTGCTGGTGATCCAATCCATATATTGTCATGCTTGAACTTCATGAATATCATTATTTTTCAACCTCTAGATGCAGGCTTTATTGTCAAGAGCCAAAAATTTTTATGGAGAAAGGAAACTCTAGAAGATGTTAATAAAGGTCTCATCCATCTCTAAGCTCAGAAAAAAAAATGACCCTGATTTCTGCTATGGATGTACCTAATGAGCATTTAAATAGTTTCACTAACAGAAGCAGGATATGAAAATTCCTTCAACATATTAAAAAATGTTGTAATTATTTGATGGGAGAAGGGAAAATTTTAATGTCCTTACATATCACACAATTACAAAGAACAATTTAATGAAGTAAGAATGCATTCAGTAACATCTTGATATATAGTGGAAGAATGAACATAAAATTAGCAAATATACAAAATAATTGTTCAAGAAATTTAGTGAACTAAAGGACTTAAGAGTGACATTAAAAACTCAATCAGTAGTAAAATCAAACAGAGTTTCCTTCTAGTCTTCCATTACCTCTAACTCTTATTTCAGGCATTGAACGTCAGCGTGCCATTGTCAACATAGATTCATAAAATGAAGAAAATGAAATCTTTAAATAGTAGTGATAAACCTTAGAGAGTATCTGTTTTAAGTAAAATTATTGCTTTATTTATGCTAACTTTTATCAAAGCAATATTTTTTAGTAGTAACAATACTTATCTCAACATTTTAGCAATCTCAATAAACAGTCATTTTTTTCAAATATGCAATGCCATTTTTGAATGCATTAGCAGAATCATTTGATTTGTGAGTAGTTACTAATGTTAGGAAATATTTAAATATTTAAATAGTATATTAGTGATTTGGTAGTAGAAATGAAAATATATTGGTAAAGAGACGGTCCCTTATAAAAGAGAGATATTGCTACATATTAAATGTGTGTACATGTATATAAGAAAATCTATATTTATATGCTATATTATAACTCTAAGATAGTAAATATGTTCTTAAGTGAAGCAAATTTATTTATTATAGTTTCATAAGAAGATGGTTTCATCTTCAGTGTCCTTCAGACACAACAAAATTGAAGCACATATGAACTCACAGAGACTGTAACAACACATACAAAACTTGCACAAGTTCAAGCCAGATGGAGTCCCAACACTGAGGAGAAATATACATGAAAGCTATATTCATCTGAGACCCACTGGCAAAAGGAAACACAGTTTCTCTGATGGAGTGACACTGAATATGTCAATCCCATTCCAGGGCAAACCTTAAGGCCAAGGAGAGTTAGCCAAAACAAAATGAATTCAATGTTATAATGTTATTTTTGTTGATGCTTTGTTTTGTTTTGCTCTGTTTTTGTTTTTTTTTTTTTTTTTTTTTTGTTGATGCTTTGTTTTGTTTTGCTCTGTTTTTGTTTTTTTTTTTT
>NC_022026.1:31430259-31435825 GCF_000317375.1 Microtus ochrogaster
TTACAGATGGTTGTGAGCCACCATGTGGTTGCTGGGAATTGAACTCAGGACCTTTGGAAGAACAGGCAATGCTCTTAACCACTGAGCCATCTCTCCAGCCCCCTGCGTTCATATTTTTTGTTCTGAGGATTAATCCCACTGAACATGCTTAAAGGTCATTATCCAAATGCTTTGCTCAAATTAAGCAAACTTTATTTTCTGTATGTTGTTTCTCTAATGAAAAAGAAAGGTAGCAACAAACACAGAAGAGGGTAGGGTTTATATAGTTCAAAAACTGCTAGACTAGGGGGTTTTACTGGGCTGGGGAATTTCCAAAGGAATTTTGGTTACGTATTATCTTAGCTGAACATTTCATAGTTATTTTTTAGAACATCTTATCTTATCAGGGTACATTCAAAATGTGTGTCAAACTCCAGAGAATGGGGAGCATGTCAAATTCCAGAAAGAGGTTAAAACACAGTTAACAAATTTTGCAGAAAATAAAAATGAAGAAGTTGTTCCAACCTTATAACAAAATGATTTCCATCTTTAAGTTGGGCTGGTCCATCAATAGTAAGAACAAAGACATCCTCCCAAAGTTTATGTGATGGACAATTTTGGTTGTCAGCTTTTCTCCCTTGGGAAGTGGTAACCTCAGTTGAGGAACTGATTCTGTCAAATTGTTGTGTGTTCCTGTCTATTGGACATTGATTAATGTTTGATGTATAAGGAGGCATGAGTCCTTACCTTGCCTTCTCTTGATGATGGACCATAAATAAACATTTTCCTCTCCAAGACAGCCTTGGCCAATATGTAAATAGAACAACCAAAACAACCTAAAACTGTATGAACATTTTACTTTCTTAAGTGTTGCTTTCATGTTTTATTTTTAATTGATTTTTATTTTTAAATATTTTATTAATTCTTTGTGGATTACATACATTGCATTTTGATTACATTTTTACCATCCCCTTGTCCAAAATCTAATCTCCATTCCATACCCACTACACTTTGTATTCTCATTCATTTTCTTAACTTATTGAGTCTAATTAGGACTACCTATATATTCTTGAATTAATGGCCATTCACTGCAGCATGCTAGACATATCATCCTTAAAGAAAACCAACTCTTGTGCTCTCTCAGAAACTACCAAGTACCAATAGTTCCCCAACTATTTCTGGCACATTTGCCTACTTCTGCTCCTCATGATATGATTTTGTTTAGCTAAACCTTTAACAGATCTCATGCATGCTATCAAAAACTCCCAGGATTTCAAATGGTCAATTGTCCTCCTGAGCTCTGAAAACACTGTCTTCTTTTAGCAATCTCCAACCTCCAGCTCTTGCAATTTTTCCACACCCTATTCCACAATAATCCTTGAGTTGAGAGAAAGAAATGTGATACAGATATCCCACTAAGGGTAGAGCAGTTTAAAATTACTTTTTCTCTGGACTTTAATTAGCTGGATAACTCTATCTTATCTACTATGTACGGTAAAACAGGCTTCTCTGATGAAATTTGAATAATTCCCTGATCAAATGTTATAATGAGATTTTGTTAGGTGTCACTTTAATCAACTGTACTATTCATACTATTAGCATAGTAAGAGGATTAGGTTATTCATTATGGTCTATGATTACACAGGGTTCTTTGCACCATTAATGGTGTGAGTATGAGTTCCATCTTGTAGAGCAGGCCTTACATCCAAAATTAAAGTAAGAGTTTACCGACATGTTATTCATAACACTATTCTACCAGCAGGCATATCTTTCTTGGCAGGTCATCATCACAGCTTTCAAGGTTTACAAATGGGTGACAGTGATAAGAGCTTTTTACCTTGAATGTTGTGCATTAATACCTTTTCACTCTGTAAAAACTATCTAGTAGGTATGAAACTTCCTAGTCCATTCCAGCTTTATTTCTACTGAAGTGTGTAATGTCTCCATGTTAAGAGAAGAGGCTCATGTTCTGGAGAGGTGAATACTTATTCAATGCTGAGACTGCAAACTAGTGCTACTATTATGGAAATCCATGTAGAAGTTCCTAAAAATACTACAAATACATAAATCACATGAAACAAATATAACACTCCTGTGAATATACCCAAAAGACTGCATCCTACTGTAGAGATACTTGCTCATGCATATTCATTGCTGTCCTATGTCCTATTCAAAATAGACAGGAAATCAAAAGTGTAGATGTTCATCATTGGGTGAATGTGGTACATTTACAGATATTACAGTGTTATTCACCTGTTAAGAAAAACAAAAATGATACTTTTATAAAATTAAACATATATCAAAAAAGATGTGTTAAGTTTGGTTAACAATAAAATTACTATATTCTACAACTGAAAACAGATTAAATATCTTAGGAAATCTGTGTGTCTAGCAATTGCAAGTAATACTGGTGCTGATGAAATCTGGTAAAAAAAAAAATTCAGAAACACCAACTTTGGAGTTGCTTGCAAAGGAGAACATACTGAGTAAAAAAGTATAAATTGGGTAATAATGACTGTTGTACTTAAAAATAAATAATAAAATCCACGTAGATTAAATGAGTTCAAAAGCTGTCTAATTGAACAGAAGTTCCACTCAACAGGAAGAAAATCATGTCTAATATTAGAAGCCTAATCAACTTCCCCAGAGCCCTGAGGTTATGCATCTCAGAAGAGAATCTAAATGGCCACTTTGCTAAACCAGCAAAGTTTCTAAATACATTTTAATCGTATGCTTATATTCACAGATAAGTGTACTTATCATCCCTCATCATAAAAATTCTCTCTACAGTAATTGAAAACCATTTTTAAAAAGCACAACTGGATATGAGGCAGAGATCAACAGATAATGGTGAGCCTAGACCCAGTGGATATATTGCAACACAGCTCTTGCATCTGTGGCTTAGAGGATATGTTGAAGAGAAAACAGAAAAAGTATGAGAGCCGGAATAACAGTAAGTATGCCTCAAGATCATATTTCCTAGAAATAGCTGCTTAGACAAAACCTGAATGATAATATCAATAAAAATGCTAATGAGGTAGGCAAAAAATATCAAGGGTTCCAAGACTAGATAAAGAAGTACAGGCAGCTGACTGCTGAGAAAGAGAGCATTAATCTCTCCAAGCCCCCTAATTGTTTACCCAATACAAAGTCACCAAGCCTGAAACCATATACACTTAAACATTAGAGAGGAATTCCACAAGTTACGTGTGTGTATTTGTGTATATGTATGTATGAACATATATACATACAGTGATAAAGCAGAAATCTGATTTTTCTTTCTATGCCCTGTGAACTTGACTGAAATTGAATTTAGAGATAATAATTTGATTTATGGAGGAAAGATACCAGGGCAAGCTTAAGGTTGGGATAAGCAGAGTGCAAACAGCATACTATAAGAGAGTAATTGTAAGAGATTAGCACCGTTAAAGACAAACAATAATTGTAAAAGATAAGTAAATTTAAAGACAAAGATATACCCTGAGTCAATAGGAAAGTGTTTCCTCAGCATCAGTACACAAAACCTGATACAGCTATGCTGCAATGGGTTAGGTTAACTTTCAGGCTAGTGACAAAATTTCATGGCAATGTATATATTTTCCTAGATTTCAAACATGTAAAATGCAAGATTTAGGAAGTCATTAAAAGCAGCTAAGACAAAGCACTGTGCAACAGAGTTCAAGCCCCTGCAGAGAATCCCTGAGAGACCACTGCATGAAGTTATGAAGGTAAAGTTTAAGCTACAGTGGAGACTTGAGAATATTGGAAATCCCATGAACATGGGACATCTGAGAAGGTGCTCTGGAGGTGAGAAGTAGAGCCAGTTTAAGTGTAAGAGAGAAGCTATGTGTGTTGAAGATAGGAGAAGTGGAGGTATGAGCACACTCCCGCTAATTTCTCCATCAGAACTCCCAGATTCTGGTAACAGAGCTATTGAGTTTTGTTTCCCTGCTTGATTTTAACTTTTTGTACAATCATTCCCTGCTATTTTCAGATAATTCCATGTTGTGACAAGAATGTTTAGTCTATGCTTTTAAATATTGGAATCATGTAACACAGTTTTATTATATAGGAGTTCATTGTTAAGAGATTTTAGATGTAGTCAAGTTTTTAAAAACTATGGGGACTTTTAAAGTTGTGATGTAGGTCTTCTTTCTATGTGTTGCTTTTATTGGTTAATTATTAAAGAAACTGCTTGGCCTGATAGGTCAGAACATAGGTGGGTGGAGTAGACAGAACAGAATGCTGGGATGAAGGGAAGTAAGTTAGATGCTATAGCTTTCCTCTCCAAGATGGACGCAGGTTAAGATCCTTCCTGGTAAGTCACCACATCGTGGTGCTACACTCATTAATAGAAATGGATTAATCAAGATGTGAGTTAGCCAGTAAGAGGCTAGAGCTAATGGGCCAAGCAGTGTTTAAAGAATACAATCTGTGTGTTGTTATTTCAGAGCATAAGCTAGCCAGGTGGCTGGGAGCCAGGCAGTGAGAACATAGCCCGCTGCTCCTTCTACAAAATTGGGCAGTATTTATATTATGAGCCACACATAGAACTTTGGAGACAAGATGTAGTGGGCTATGTCCTAATAGTGATGGTGTTTGGTATGTCATCTTAATAAGGAATGGAGCTATGATGACTACTGTTAAATATCCATTTAACACAATATAAAATTATCTGAGAAGGGAATCCTAATGAAAGATCATCTGCATTAGTTGGTCTCTGAGAATGTTTGTGGAAGACTATCTTGACTACTGTTGACTGAGGTGAAAAGGGCCCCCTTGCAGGTGGCAGCATTACATAGACCTAGAATGTAGGAGTGTAGAGCATGCATAAATTAATATCCATTGATCTCTGTTCTTGACTTGTTATGCCTAGCTTCTTCTACTTCCCACCACACTGGTGCCCAAAAAGGCATGATTTGTGTGTGAAATAAATTTTTCTTTATATTGTTTTGGTCAGGGTTCCTTCAGAAAGTTACAATGTTTTAACCTTCTCTATGTAGTCCTTTTGTTTCAAACTCTCAACTCTATCTGTGGTTTCCCTTTCCCACGGTTAGGATTATAGGCCTGAAACACTATGTTTGAATAAGGCTATTTTTTTTTCTTTTTAAAATGTTTTACTCTTTGATATTATATATGCAGCATTTGGGGGTTATATACATGTTCCACAGCACATTTGGAGTTCAGAGGATGAATTTATTGAGTGATTTTTTTTTACTCCAGCTTCATGTGGATTCAGAAGTTGGAAGTAAAGTCATCAAGTTTGTTTAGCAAGTATTCTACTACTTAGCATCTCATTAGATTTTCTTTTTATGTTTCTTTGTTTATTGACATAGGGCCTCCCTGTGTAGCTCAGCTTTGCCTTGAATCATTCTACCTTTCAAGTGTAGAGAGCTGCATGGAGCCGCACCTGATGGCGATGTAGAGAGCTGCGTGGAGCCACACCTGATGGTGCTGGCACCCGCCCTCTGCGATCCCAAAACCAAGTGCTGTCTGTGATAATCAACTCCTAATATTGGCTAAGGCCTGACTCATCCTATTATCATGCAATGATTGTCAGCTGCTTGCATATGCGTGGACCTATGGG
>NC_022026.1:31436068-31437421 GCF_000317375.1 Microtus ochrogaster
TCCAAACCCTCCAAACCTCTCTCCATGGAGCCCAGAACTTGCTGCAGTCAGGGGGTGTACCGGACAGTTCTCAGGTAAGGCTGGGGATCCGTGACAAAAGCGGGTTTTCTGTTCTCACCAATAGAAAAAGGGAGAGCAAGGTAGTAGAGCCTCGGCAAAAACGGATGGGTTAAAGGGCTCCTCACCTTCACACCCAATTTTTTTTAGCTCTTAAAGGAGTCAGATTAGTTTGGAGGCTAGTGTGGCGTCGCTTGAAAAACCAAAAGTATAGTGAAGCAATAGAGAATAGCCAGGCCACCTTAGAGATCCAACAGGAGAAGAGATCTGAGAGAGCAGCCTCTAAAAAAGCTACGTTTAACACTGGGTCAGGTACGAGGAAAAAGGACCCAGGAAAAGGGAAAACATTATTATATCCTAGTCTGTCAGAACTGGAGGAGTTTGATACTTCCACTCACTCAAAGTCTGATGATGATGAGGAGGAAGAGGAGGGCTTTTATGTGGTCCCCCTAAAATCTATCCTTAAATCTCTAGACAGGATAAAGGTCAAGAGGAAAGGAAGGGAGGAACAGAAGCAAAAACAACTTGAAAGTACAAGAAGAAGTGTAACTCCTTCGCCCCCCCCCCTCTGTATCCTGAGGTCATGGGAGCAGAAGGAGGAATTTCTTTCAGTCCTGGAATATGGAAGGAGGTCAGAGCGGAAATGATGACCCAGAAAGAGTTAGAATGATGACTGCTTTCCCAGTATTTCAAGATCAAGAAGGTAACAGATATCGTGAGCTGTTAGATTTCAAGGTTATAAAAACATTGGCTGAGTCTGTCCGGACCTATAGCGTTTCAGCCTCTTTTACGGTGGCTCAGGTGGAGGCTTTACATAGTTACGCTATGACCCCATCTGACTGGATGAACCTTGCAAAGGCTTGCTTATCCCCTGGTCAATATTTGGATTGGAAAGCTTTTTTAATTGAATTTGCCAATGCACAGGCTGGAGACAGAGACCCACACTGGAGCACTGGACTGAGCTCTCAGGGTCCCAATGAGGAGCAGAAGGAGGGAGAACCTGAGCAAAGAAGTTGGGACCGCGAGGGGTGCACCCACCCACTGAGACAGTGGATCTGATCTACTGGGAGCTCACCAAGGCCAGCTGGACTGTGACTGAAGGAGCACGGGATAGAGCCGGACTCTCTGAACATGGCGAACAGTGGGGGCTGATGAGAGGCCAAGGACGGTGGCGAGGGGTTTTGATCCTACTTAGTTTTCTGGTTTTGTGGGCGCCTGGCCAGTTTGGATGTTCGCCCTCCAGGATATGGATGGAGGGGGGAGGACCTGGGACTTGCCACAGGGCAGGGCACCCTG
>NC_022026.1:31438101-31444064 GCF_000317375.1 Microtus ochrogaster
GCCCCCAAATATATGGGGCAATGGAGGATCAGAGCAGAGAAGGGAGTCATGAGCAGTGGCCAACCTTCAGACATCCCAAGGACCGTGACGAGCTACCGCAGGTTCAGCAGGATTGGACCTTCGTGTCACTACCAGACTTGTATTAAGCCCCAAATGGGAGTTCAGACAGTAGACGCTGATTTTCAGGGTCCTCTTCAACCTGGTACAGTGGGATTATTACTAGGGAGATCATCCTATTACCCATAGAGGATTACGTGTCCATCCTGGCATAATTGATCCAGACTATACAGGCATTGTTAAAATCATGGTTGAGTCTCCTAAAGGCATTACCGCGATTTCCCCAGGTGATAGAATAGCTCAACTTGTTATTTTACCTAGTCTACATGACAAACATCCAGCTAAAGACATTGAAAGAGGAGATAAGGGATTTGGTTCATCAGGTGCAGACTTAACATTTTTATCCTTGGATTTGGACCAAAGGCCTATTTTATTACCAGGTCCTTTAGCTGAGGGCAATGACAAAGTAGATCGTTGTACCAGACAAGAATGGATATTTCTCGCCTCTGTTTACAGAGAGCATGTGATTTTCATAAGGAATTTCATGTTAATGCCAAAACCCTATGACAAAAATTTAATATCTCTCATGCTGATGCACGGAAAGTGGCTGTAGATTGCCCACAATGTGTTGTTTATCATCATCCTCAAACCTTGGGAATCAATCCACATCGATTACTCCCTCTTAAAATTTGGCAAATGGATGTTACACATATTTCGGAATTTGGCAAGCTGAAATATGTGCATGTTTCAGTTGATACATGTTCTGGCATTATTCATGCCACACCCATGACAGGTGAAAAGGCGACTCAGGTGATTGCTCATTGTCTAGAAGCATGGGCAGCCTGGGACAAGTCCCAACAATTAAAGACTGATAATGGTCCTGCTTATACTGGACAAAAATTCACCTCATTTTGTCAATGTATGGGTGTTCAATTGACACATGGACTGCCATACAATCCACAAGGACAAGGCATTGTGGAACGTGCCCATCAATCTCTAAAGGAGATACTTCAAAAACAAAAAGGGGGAATAGGCCATAAGCAAACCCCTAAGAATAGACTTTCTTTAGCCTTATTTACTTTAAATTTTTTTGAACTTGGGTAATTCCAATCAGTCTACCACAGACAAGCATTCATGTCCATCCAGTCCTTCAAAAGGAATGGTGACCTGGAAGGATGCTTTAACAGGGGTCTGGCATGGACCCGATCCCGTGCTAGCATGGGCATGAGGCGCTGTTTGTGTTTTTCCACAGGATCATTTGGACCCTATTTGGGTGCCAGAACGCCTGGTGAGTGCAAGTGCAGATGAAGGCAGAAAAGGATGTTATAGATATGTCTGGGGATCCTGTGCCTGTTCCTCACCCACTCAATGGAAAAAGTGATGGCGGAGCTGTGGTGGGGGATTCTGTCAGCCTTTCCCAAGCCGATGCCAGGTCGCCATGACCTGGATCATCATAGCCATGAATCATCTGAAGGATTCGGTGGGAATAGGAGCCCTAACAGGTTTAATGGTGCTTGCCTCCCTAGTATGCCTATGGTACATTTGTCACATAAGGGTTTCACAGCATCGCAATGCAGTTATGATCATTCAGGCCTTCACGGCCATTGAAGCAGGACAGTCCCCTCAAGCTTGCTTATCTATATTTGAGCACAGGATACGAGGCTTGTGCACTGCACTTGAGGTCAGAGAAGTTGACATCAAGAAGAGCAAGTCTGATTGCATGTGGGTTGCTGTCTAACTCCCACTTCTGTAAAAAGACACCGGACAGGTCTAGTGTTCTCTGAGTGAATGAAACCTGGACAGACACTAGTACATGTTCCATTTTCAACAGAGATCAGACCTCTACTCTTGCCTGTTGCTTTACAATACAAAAAGGGGGAACTGTAGAGAGCTGTGTGGAGCTGCACCTGATGGTGCTGGCTCCTGCCCTCCAGGATCGCAAAAGCAAGTGCTGCCTGTGATAATCAACTCCTAATATTGGCTAAGGCCTGACTCATCCTATTATCACACAATGATTGTCAGCTGCTTGCATATGCGTGGACCTATGGGCAGTGCCCACCTGGCAATCCGGGGTTGGCGGCCTGTGCCTTTTTAAGGGCTGGGAGAGGTTTGCCCGGGGAGAGAGAGAGAGAGAGAGAAGGAGAAGGAAAAAGACTGTTGTAAACAAGGTCCTGAATAAACTGCTTTCAAGAAGAGTTCCAGTGTTGTGTCTTCCTTGCTGGTCAAGGTGGGCGCAACATTCAAGCGCTGAGATTGTGGGTACATATTATCACAACCATTGCTTTATTGGACCTTGTCTGAATATCCAAATCTTGATGTTCCATATGTGCTACATACTTGTCTTAGGGTTTTGGTTGCTGTTGTAAGACATCATTTATCTGTGGAGGCCCAAAACTGTGAGCATATTATACCTGGCCTGAAGGTCAGAGAGTTTGAGTTTATTTGGCTCAAAGTTGTTGCCAAGTACAAATACACACCCTGACATATTGGGTGGTTGCTTGTTTTGTACATTAAGATGATCTATAGCGGTAGATATGTTTCACCCTGACTGAAGTTCAGAGAATTCAAGCATACTTATGCTACTTCACTTGAAATAGGAGGTATGGTCTTAGAAGTGGCTGTCTGGAGGATATTTGGTCAGTTTTCTTTTGTATCATGTTAAAATAGTCTTTTACCTTCCTTTTTCCTTTTATATTGAGGTATAAAAATACATTGGTATGGAAGAGCCTTCTGTCTTTGTGTTGCTTTTATTGGTTAATAAAGAAGGAATTGGCTTGGCCTATAGCATGGGTGGAGAAGGGTGGAGTCAGAGAGAAGCAATGGAGCTGCCATTAGTGTCAGACATGCCGAAACTTTGCCAGTAAGCCATTGCCAAGTGGCTATATACAGATCAATAGAAATGGATTAAATTCAAATGTAAGAGTTAGCCAATAAGAAGTTAGAGCTAACAGGCCAAGCAGTGATTTAATTAATACAGTTTCTGTGTGATTATTATGGGTCTAAGCTAGCTGGGTGGCCAGGAACCAACAAGTGGCTCTCTCCTCTAACAAATATATGGACAGTTTCACAACTCAGAGGTACTTGTCATCAGCTTTGGTTTTTTTTGGACATATTTAAAAGGTAAAGTGTAATATTTTGATATATGTATATATTATGTAGCTATCAATTTAAGATATTTATATAGTTTTCATGACTGACATGTCATTCTCATAAATTAGTATAGATCCTGAAAAGTTATCTCAAAATATGCCCCAAATTCAAGTGCACATATTTCAGAGTGACATATCCTAGGGTCAAACAAGTTCATAATAGGACTGAAAAGGTTCATTCCTGGTTTTTTGCACAAGTAAAGATATATTCACGTAAAACTACACATAAATATTTATAATAGTTTTGTTTTTAATTTTTGTGAACTAAAAGCAAGTGTTTAAAGCTGGAAAATGGCCAAAAGACTAGTGTGTCTATTGCACTGAATATTACTCAGCAAGTAAAAAAACAGTGATTTCTCTCTCTTACCCTTTTTTTCTCCCCCTTTTTTTTATTCAGATACTTACATTACAGTTCATAACAGTAGCAACATTATTGTTATGAAGGAGTGACAAAATAAATTTATGATATAAGGGTCACCATAACATGAGAAACTGTATTAAAATATCATATCATTAGGAAGGTTGAGAACTACTGCTTTTAAAGAACTTAAATCTATACCAGGATTTTCAAGTTGTGAATGTTTTTATACAACCTGAGTGAAGGGAAAAAGTAATTCAGAAAGTTAACCCACTTGTAATAAGGCAGTTCATTCCCCAAACCTAGACTGGAACCCAGAAGAGAAAAGAGATAAATGGCCATTTCCCATATTGCATCATGGAGATTTTTTAAAGGCTGATGTTGTATTCTTAAACTGTACTTCAATTGTCTCACATCTATCAGGGAGATAAAGAATTCTCCATTCCCTTTCTAAATAGATTTTAGTAAGCTTTGAAAAATTTACTAAGTAGAGACAATGTGGTAGTTTAACTAAATGACCCATATGGACTCAACTTTGTCCCCTGCTGGTGGTATTGTTTAAGAAATTTTCAGAAGGGCCGGGCAGTGGTGGCACACGCCTTTAATCCCAGTACTTGGGAGGCAGAGGCGTGCACATCTCTGTGAGTTCAAGGCCAGCCTGGTTAAGAAGAGCTAGTTCCAGGATAGGAACCAAAAAGCTACGGAGAAACCCTGTCTCAAAAATTAAAAAAAAAAATCAGAAGGTATGATTTTACAAGAGGAAGTATGTCACTGAGGACAGGCTTTCAGGTTTTGAAAGCCACATGTTATCACCAGTTTCTTTTCTTGTTTCCTGCTTTTGTAGTGGCTTTTAATTTCTATTTTAATAAAGAAAACTTAACTAAGGATCAGAAAAGTAAAACAGCCACATTGGTCAGCCATATAGATCAGACAGCAATAACAGACACCATTAATCCCAAAAGCCACATTATTTTGCCATACAATTGGGGCAGGGTATGCCTTTAATTACAATGGTGCATGTCTTTAGTCTCAGCCCTAGAGAGGAATGTAAGAACAGAGAAGGACAGTTCACAGACACAGGCTCATTCTGAGATTCCTGGAGGTAGGAACACTATTTCAGACTGAGATCAAGTTAAGAGTCAATGGCTGGCTGCTTTGCTCTTCTGATCTTCAGTTTGAACTCCAATTTAGTCTCTGAAGTTTTATTAATTGTGCTTCATTGAGACAGCACACAGACATAGGCTCATTCTGAGATTCTTAGAGGCAGAATCACCATTTTGGACTGAGGTCAAGGTAGGAGTCAGTGGCTGGCTACAGGTTAAACACCAACTTAAGTTTCAGAAGTTTTATTAATTGTGGTTCAAGCTTGTGGCTCAATATGTAATCTCTCAGCCTCTCAGCTGTTTCTGTAATAATGCATAATGCTTGTTTCTATACATCCCTGTTAGCATGGTCTTGGATCTTATTATTCTGGAAACGTAAGCCCCAAATAAACCCTTAGTTCTGTAAGTTTCCTTGATCATGGTGATTTATCATGTCAATAAAATCATGAATAATAAGTACATGGTCAAAGGAGTAAGAAATTTTCCTGTGAGATGAAGTCTCCTCCCAGTTGACTCCAGATGGCCTTAAAAAAAAAAAAACACCAAAGCTGTCATCAGAGAAAGAAAATTCTTGGATGTTATAAATGAAACTACCAATTTGTTTTATTATAATCACTAGGTAGCTTTTTTGGGCAAGAAACTACTCTTGTCTGGTATATTGTATGAAATAGACATGTAGGACCCACAGAAAAATGACTGCTGAATTTGCCTGAAGAAAGTGAGACATTCCTTCAGGGTTCCTACTTCATGAAAGAGTCTGCCAGACATTTTGTACACACAGAAGAAAGTGACTGACAAACTGCCAATATAGGTAAAACAGCCTTTCAAATGTTCTGCTTCATGGAAAAGTCTGCCACATACTAAGGGCCTATAGGCTAAAGATGGAGGCCCCAATACTACAAACTTTGGATGAATGTCCAGGTAGCAAGATATCTCTGACAATTCTATAGTTGTGGAAGTTACTGACAATATACTTGTTACTTCAGTAATATTATATCCTTCTGGGGTCTTTGATGGAGTGAAGACCAGAAAATTATAATTATAGATTTCCTTAGTTATGATAGATATAAAACTTTAGACTCACAAAGATAGAATAGATGACAGAATATTGTTTTTCATGTTTTTATTTTATTGAGAAAAAGAAATAAAAAAATTACAGCCTTTTCCCAGCCTCCCACTTCCCTCCCCCTCCTCCCACATCTCTTCCCCTCCCCCCACTCCTCTTCCCCTACATCTCCAGTCCAAAGAGCAGTCAGGGTTCCCTGCCCTGTGGAAAGTCCAAGGTCCTCCCCCCTC
>NC_022026.1:31452806-31484786 GCF_000317375.1 Microtus ochrogaster
GTATCTTCAGTGTCTGACATTCTTTCTTCTATCTCTTGTTATCTGTTGGTAGTACTTGTCTCTGTATTTCCTGTTTGTTTACCCAGATTTTCCATCTCCATCCTTCTCTTGGTTTGTGTTTTCTTCATTATTTCCATTTCATTCTTCATGTCTTGAACCACTTCCCTTACCTGTTTGATTGCTTTTTCTTGTTTCTCTTGGTTTTCTTGGGAATCTTTGAGCGCTTTATTCATTTCCTCTACCTTTTTGTTTGTGATCGCTAATTGTTTATGGCAGTTTTTCACCTCCTGTTTAAGGTCTTCTATTATTTTCATATAATTCACTTTTGAGTCGATTTCTTCTAATTCTTCTTGAGTAGGGTGTACAATTCTTATTTCTGGATCTCTGGATTCTGGTGATGTCGTGTTGCCTTTCAGGTTGTTGGAGGAATTCTTGCCTTGGCGCCTTCCCATATCTTCCTTCAAATGGAGCCAGGAGAGGTCTGTTGTCTTGGTCCAGGCTTTGCTGTGACTGACTCTCTGGGTGTATCTCTTCAGTGTAGAAGCAGGAACTGTCCCGTCCAGATGGAACTCCTCAGCACCCAAACATAGATGCCTGGTAGTCCAATGACCCACGGACAAAAGGGAGAACTTGGGGGGCAGGGTGGGGACGAGTAGAACACAGGACACCCTGCTGCAAAAGCTGAAGATGCCCTTGCTCTTTTTCGCGGGTCCTTGAGGCCTGCCCAGTAGGCAGGTACTCACCGCTCTGGGTGGGTAGCCTTATTGTAGTAGCTTAAAACTGTTTTTGAGCACTGGTCCTAGCATACAGCAGGGCAGGGTTGGGTGGGGTGCTGGGGGGCTGGGATGTGCAGAAGAAAGACAGCCCTGCAGAAGGAGCTAGGGGAGGGGGGTTTGTGCTCTCTTCCCAGACAGTCCGCCCTTGGATAGCATACACTCACCCGTCCAGATGGAAGTCCTCAGCACCCATCCAGGTGAAACTCCACAGCACCTAAGCAGGGCCCCAGAATATTTTTCTTAATTTGCCAAATATAAGTGGACTAAATATTTCAAATATAATTCTTGCTTAATAACTGTTTTGTCATATGTAATTTTATTATGTTAAAGTTAAAGTTAAAACTTCCCATTTTATTTAGACAGAAAATGGGAGATGATATGAGATTTCTCTCTGTGTGCTATAAATATGTTTCATTACCATTGGTTAATAAAGAAGTTGCTTCTGCCTATGACAAGGAAGAATAAAGCCAGACAGGAAATCCAAACAGAGAGAGAGAGAGAGAGAGAGAGAGAGAGAGAGAGAGAGAGAATAGGCAGAGTCTGGGAGACGCTATGTAACTGCTGAAGGAGACAGAGGCACAAAACTTACCAGTAGGCCACAGCTTCGTGGTGATACATAATTTAATAGAAATGGGTTAATTAAAGTTGTGAGAGCTAGATAGTAATATGGCTAAGCTATTTGCCAAAGAGTGTTGTAATAAAAAAATCACAAGCTGGAGGAGCAAAGGAAGGATAAATATCATAAGGAATTGATAATTAATTTAGGGCCTGCCCAATGGCCTTCCATGTAAAAGACCAGGCATGCTCAAGAGGATACTTCAACTGTGATTGGGACAGTAATTTCTGAATGGAGTGTCCATTAAGACATAGCTCCCACAACAATATCCTGCCCCAACTGTGAAGGGAATCAATAGGGTAGACAATGTCCTGTATAGACTCCTTCAGCCATACCCCAACTATTGCCTCCCCTTATGATATTAACTAGCATTAAGAAATTATACTGTCCATTATTTCATTTTCCATCATCACTTGGCGTGACCTCTGAGAAGGGAGGATGAAGAAAGAAATTCTCTTACAATTAATTTTTAAATAGGTAATTGGAGAAAGACATTCCTCAGTCAGTTCAGACTGAACTTTATGGCTTCATTTTGAATGGAGAAAGCCTCCTTTCAAGTTCTTGCCCAAAAGAAAATTTCCTTTGGAAAGCTAACTCCCATCAGCAACCTTTTTATCTCTATTGAGAGTTTCAAATTTTCACATCATCTTCAGACCCCTGCTGTCACTCAAAATACTCAACCTGCAAAACCACATCTTGCCTCATACAATGCAAAAAGGAAAAAAATGACCTAACCCTCTTCCATATCATTATATCTATATCTATATATAAAAGGCCAGACTCCCTAAGTTACAAATGGTGCTCCAACTCTGAACCTCTCCTCTCCCTTATGCATAGCTGCTGCTTTGTATACTCCTCAAATATATGTATAAACCACTCTCACTTCATTAAATTCTGCCTGTGCATTGCAAATTTCAAACTTCGTAGTCTATATTTATTTTTAACTGGTAATGAAAATGACACAAGATATGATTACTAGCATGCAACAAAATAAATGCCTACTAAGACATTTAAAATCTTGAGAAACTGCTATTAGTTCATGAAGAAAATAGAGAAGGTATTTATTTACAATATAGTAAAAATATTTAGTGGTAATTGAGTCATAATAATTTACTGTTATTTCTCAAATCAACTTAATGGGAATTTTAATCTTAAGAGCCAAATCAAAAAAATAGAGTTTTCTGCCACCATTTTCCAGTCAAGTGTTTTAATACCTCAAAAAAGATGAGGAACATTGTTAGTGTTACTAATCTTCATCACTCTACATTACAGCCTTCAGAAGGCTGTGAAAGACAAGCCAGGGACCACAAATCCTCATTTGCAAAATAAAAGCCCTCCACTATGTGCAGTTGCTTAAGAGGGCTAAGATTTCAGGAACATCTTTGCTAACCTTCAAGGAAAATCTCCCCAAGTCGGCTGGTATCTTAAAAGCTATTGGCTGAAGGAGCCTAAGGAGCTTACACAGCAGAGAATGAGACAGGAAGAAAAATAAAGAGGGGAAAGAAAAAAAAGTGGTAGAGACAGTGAGTAATATGGGTGAAAGGAGGAAAAGAAGCAGAATGGGTTAGAGATTTAGGAAAAGAAGGAGAAAAACCATAGAATGTGAGAGACAGGAAAATGGTTAGAGGGAAAAGGGGAGGCAGGCAGAAAAGGAGAAAGGGAGAGAGAGTGATGGAAAGATGTAGGGATAATAGAAGAAAGGGAAGAGGGGAAGAGAAAGATGGGGAGTAAGTTTGTCAGAGGCAAAGAATGGAAAAGAGAGTGTAAGATAGAAATACAGAGATAGATACAATCTGTTCTTTCTCTCATTCCCTCCCCTCTAGAACTTTCTCGCTCTGTATATGTCTATAAATTTCCATTTCTTTCCCCTCTTTTTCACTAATTCCATCCTGTTCTCTTTTGGCCTCATATGCCTTTCTTCCTTTCTTCTGACTCTGACTTTTCTCCTTTTATTTCTGTCTCGATATCTTCCCTTCACTTTACCCCTTTCTCATATTCTGTCCCATGAACCCCCTCATCCTGTCTGTCTCCCTCTCTCCACATTCTCACAGACTCATCCTTCAAACCTTCACTCTCTCCCTCCTCTCACTACCTGTCACTTGTTCTTACTCTATCTCTTTCCCTTTCACCCTCTCCTCCTCTCTCCCTCTCTCTGTTACCCCTCTCCCTTTTTCTCTATTCCAATCTTTCTCCCATTCTTTTTGTCACTCCATTTCTTTACCCACTTTTTCTCTTCCCTTCCTTTCTATTTCAAACTCTTCTCTACATCTTTGCCTCTAATTCTCACATTCCTTTTATCTTCCTCTTCTATCTCTCTCTATATAACTTTCTGTCCTTTTTCTCCCTCTCTAGTTTTTGTTACATTATCTCACTGTCTCTTCTCCTATAGTTTTTCTTTTCAGCTTTTCATGTCTCATTCTCTTCCATCCCCTAGCTTTACTTCTACACCTCTCTGCATTTAGCCTCCACTCTCTATCCCTCTATCTATTTATTTCTTATATTCCCATCTGTATTATTCTTTCCCCTTCTCTAGAAAAATAGGAAGTTGGAGGAAAGATTAGGAGAAAAGGAGAGAGATTGATGTGGGATTTCCCTTTGTATGCTCTGAATGCCATTGTTAATAAAGAAAATGTCTTGGCCTGTGATGGGGCAAAAGAATAGAGCTAGGTGGGGAAAAACTAAACTGATTGCTGGAAAAAATGCAGAGTCAGTGAAAAGCCATGTAGCCCTGCCAGATACAGATGCTGTCAGATGGAAACTTTCCGGTAAGCCATAGTCACATGGCTATACACAGATTAACAGAAATGGGTTAAACTAAGATGTAAGAGCTAGCCAATAAGAAACTAGAGCTAATAGGCCAAGAAGTGATTTAATTAATACAGTTTTTGTGTGGTTTTTTCAGGGATGGGCAACTGGGAACAGGCAAGTGGGCTCCTACTACAAGTTGGCACCCAACGTGTGCTAGCTAAATCCACATAAAACCTGAGGGGGCTTGGGAAGGAATTCTAAACACATACACACACACACACATTTTAGCTGCATTTTTTTTGGGGGGTGGAGTATTCTAGAAACAAGCAGAGACATGATCCTTTAAAGAGAAGGATTTCTGACTCAGCAAGAGCTGCAAAAACTGTGCAGCTCCTTTAAGAAGGCTTTCTGGTTTATCAGCACAAATGACTCTGACTCTTTTGGGAGATTTCCAACATGGAACATTTAAGTGGGGTTTGTAAGTGAAATGCTACAATTTGCTTAATGACAACAGACTCCTGCTGTGACACATCCTAGGATCTGGGGAAGAGAGAATGTCTCTCAGAGGCAATGAACAAACCACCAACATGTTTGACTGGGCAGACTCAAATGGTAAATCAGTTTTAGTCCTAGTAAGGCTATGGCTTAACATTTTAAGAAGCCCTTCTGATCAGAAAATACTCACATATATACAATAAAGACAGATTTAGATTTTAAAAGACCTCTAAATGGACCACAGTGTTGAATAAATGTATGTAGGCTTAGGAGAGAGGATAAAAGAAGTATAGAGAGCTATAAAAATAAGTAAATCATTTAATAAAAGTCTTTAAAAAGAGAGAGTACAGATAGTCATAGATTAAAGAAATAAAGAAAATTAAGCCACATGGAGATGGAAAATACACAGAGAGTCTAAATTATGTATATTATTGTGTTTTCTTCGAATTATTTTTACTATGAATGATCTAAATACAGAGACATTTCATTGTATGGGCTGCTAAAATGAACCAAAATAATGGTATCTTGACTTCAAAATTTGGATCTAAACATCTGTTGCTTTGGGAAAGATGTTCTTTTCTTCCACAGAGGATGAGAACTTCTAGATTCATTTAAGGCTAATGTGGATGATGGATCAAGTCTCCTTGAAAAGTTTCTGCAAATTCCTGCAAAAATTTCTTTACCCAACAAAAAAATCAGGAAGCAGTTTGTAGAGAACTATACCCAAGTTCTGTAAATGATTGTTTATAAAAGTTTGATTACATGTAAAAGGAGATTAGCAGTGGTATGGATCTTGGATTATTGATACAAATTTAAGAAGAATTTTGCTCTTGATTAAGGTATTATGCTTGTGCAGCTTTTTGAATAATTTAATGTATAATTAAGAAATATAGGTTAATAGTCATCTATAATCAAGTTTGTCATGTTAATTAGGTTTTCTAGATATAAAGTGATGTAGTTCAGATAGATAGGCATTCTTCAAACCATTCAAAGGCTTCAGAATATGGCATTTAAAATGTTTTAGAAATGTAGACTTTTCATGACAATGAGACACATCTGCTCCTGGCAGCACCAATAAATTTAAATTTCTGGTTCTGTGTATGGAATTGATTTAATTACATTTACTTTGTTGAACAACTCGCATTTCCCAGTTTTTAACAAATACTAACGTGGACCCTGAAAAAAGGACCCCATTTTCATCACCTTTACAGCGGTTCTAGTCACGACTTGGCAACAGTGCCACCTGCTGGATAATAGGTAATATGGCAGTTTGCCTTTCCAAAGCAAATTTTACTGTTTTTTTTTTTTATTTTTTTCTAATACAATGGATTATATCATGCAAGGTTTATGTGACTATGGGGATACCTTAATTTACTGGTTACTAGGCATCAGTTTTCTTTTCAATAGTCTATTATTAAGGAAGAATATGGTACTCCTAAGGACTATACAATCTTTACTAGAAATTCATGCAGGTCAGGAGATTGAGGATTCAAAAGAGACAATTATAAAAAGATTTGAAATGATTGAAGAAATTATTGGAGTTGGTGAACAGAGTACGAAGGCACAAGGACAGGATACAATGCCACCACCAACTATTAGAACTGGCTTACCCGGGGTTTTAGCGACATACCCTGTCAACTTCTAAAGGCTCAAAGGGAGTTAAAGAAGCTAGATGGACGCCAATAGGAATGAGTGATCTAAAAGAAATTAAGCAAGCTGTCGTTAATTATGGCGTGGTTTCTGCATTTGTTGAGGAAATGATAAGGACTTGGGCTTCTAATGTCAGAGCCACCCCCCATGATTTCTTTCAGTTAGTGTCTGAAGTTTAAGATGATGGACCTTCCTTGATGTTTGGAATTTATTTTAGAGAAGAATCCAAACACATGGAAGAGCAAGGAAGAGCAAAAGGTGTGGAGGTAGCCCAAGATCAAATTCTTGGTGTAGGAGCATATGCTGATCCACAAGTCCCAGCTCTTTATGATGAAGTATTGTAATTATGTCACAAGGCAGCTTTGAATGCTTAGAATAGAATACAAGATCCAGGGAAAAGGATCAAATCATATACCAGGATTAGGCAGGGACAGAGAGAACACTTTATTGACTTTTTGCAAAGATTAATTAAGGCTCTGGACATAGGGGTAACAGACCCAGAAGCTAGACGAATACATCTTGAATCTCTAGCTTTCGAAAATGCAAATATAGATTGTGAAAGGATAATTGGGCCTTGAAGGTCTAGATCAGCACCTATGGATGAATGGATTCAGCATGCAATGAATGTTGAGATATTTAGCTATAATGATGAATCTTGGGTAGGAGAAGCAATTTCAAAAGCAATGAGGAGAGAATTAGAGAGAAAGAGAGGAAAGAGAAATAAGGAGAGGCAGAAAGAGGAAGAGACAATATATATACTTCATTTCCCCTCTCAGACTCTCTCTGTAACTCTCCTCCATCTCATTCTGCATTTATATATTCCCATCTCCCTTTTTACCTCTCTGTCACTGTCTCTCTTTCCCCCTATGTGTCTCTCAGTCACATCCTTATCTCCAACTCTTTCTCCTATCTTCCCTCTCTAATTTATCTTCTCCAGTCTTTACCCCTCTTCCTCCCTTGTTGTCTCTCACCTTTTTTCTTGTCTTTTCTGTAATTCTCTACCTTTATATTCTTTTGTCTTACCTTTTGCTTACTCTTCATGTCATTAATCACTCTCTTGCCCTCTCTCTCTTGGTGTCATGGTCTCTCCCTTTCCTAACTGCTCTTTCACACTCTCTTGCTCCCTATCTTAACTGCCTCCTTTCTGGCTCTCTTGCTTTCTCTTTCCCCATCTTTCTCCTCTCTCATCTCTCTCTATTCCTTCTTCACTCACTTTCTTTTTTCTCTCTGTTTCTTTTCATACATCTCTCCTTTTTCTCTTTCTTCCTTTTCCACCTATTCCTTCTCTTTTACTTTCTCCTCCCTCTACCTTTGTATCTCTACCATCTCTCTTTTTCTTTTTATCTCCTTTGCTATCTCTTAATCTTAGTCCTTCTTGCTTTCTTTCTCTCCTCCATTGATGGAGGAATGTCATTGGTTAAAAAAATAAAGAAACTGCTTGGCTGACCCTCATAGGTTAAAACATAGGTGGGAGGAGTAAACAGAACAGAATGCTGGGAGGAAGAGGAAGTGAGCTCAAACTTGACAGCTCTCCTCTCAGGGGCAGACACCTCAGAGAGACACCATGCGCCACTCTCCCAGGCAGACACACGCAATGAAGCTCCGACCCAGGATGGACGTAGGCTAGAATCTTCCCGGTAAGACCGGTGCTCACAGATTATTAGAGATGGATTGATCAGGATATCAGAATTAGCCAGTAAGGGCTAGAGCTAAAGGGCCAAGCAGTGTTTAAATGAATACAATTTGTGTATTGTTATTTCGGGGCATAAGCTAGCAGGCAGCTGGGGTGCTGGGGATGCCGCCCCGCCGCTTCTATTACTACACTCCATATCTTTTTCTTTTCCTATCTCTCCCACTATCTACTCCCTTACTCACTTTATATGCCACCTCCCTCTTTTTTCTCTCTCCTTCTCTTATTACAACAACATAGAAGGTTTTAGACTTGAAGTAAACAGCTAAACTGCAGTCCACTCATACCTTGGACTTTTATAATCTTTTCTTGTCAATTTTCTGTGATTTTCCCTGATTTTTGAGGGATCAATTTAGATGTATATTTAAAGCTAAGTCTTGTGCAATGTGTTTTGCTTTCAGGAGCATCAGTGATGGATATGGGTCTCAGGCATACCATCATTTGCAAACAAAATATTTTTCTGTGGCAGACAGTTGTTGATAACACCTGTGGTCTATGGCTATAAGCAAGTATAGGAGTTCAGAAGGCAGTTTGACAGGCAAATTTTCCTGACCCTCTGATTAATGATAATGCTTTAGCTGATACATTTATTTAGTTTATCACCTCACCTCAAGTTAAACTTGCTCAGTGATCATGGGCTTTACATCAATAAAAAATAAAAATTTTAAGAAAACATTTTAGTTTAACAGGAGAAAGTGCTACTCATATTTTTAAAAAGTGTGATATATATCCACAGTATTTACCTATTCCTCATCTTGTAATAAATATTTGAGGCCTGCCTGCTTCTTAATCATTATGGCTGGTGGATGTTATTCATGTTACAAAATTTGACAAATTAAGATATGTACATGTGGCAGTCAATGAATATTACGATTTCTTCATGGCCACTTCAGAAACTGGAGAAGCCACAAAGCATGTAATTACTCAATGCTTAAAGTATTTTTCATATATTGGGATTCCTATAATTATAAAAATTGATAATAGTTCTGGATATATTAGTAAAGCATTTTTGCAGCTTTGTTCACCATAACATTTAGCATAAAATAGGCATTCTTTATAATCCTCAAGAACAAGTAAGAGTGTTCCCATGGCTCCTTGAATACAAAACTTAAAAAAAATAAGGGAATGTTATATCACAAGTCACCACATATTGAAATGAATCATGCCCTTTTTAGTCTCAATTTTTTGAATGTGAATGCCTGTGAACAATCTCCAATGCATAGGTTTTAACATGATGGCACCAGAGCAACATTCACTAAAGCAAAATGGAATAATCCTTGAATTGGATTATGAAAACAACCTTACCCTGTTTTAATATGGGGCCACGGGCAAGTTTGTGTTCTTTCAGAGGAAGACAATAAAGTCTGCTAATTCTCTGAGTGTTTGGTTTTTTATGTAGAACAGAGGATGATACTGTACCTGCTGAGGCCCTCACAGCAGATTTGGATTAATACTGCTTAACCTATGTTCCTGACCCTCCAATGTCATAATACTGCAGTCACAGAAGGGAATGAGATTACTGTGATGGTTGGTGATTCCCAGTTTCTCAATAGAACTGCTGCTTAGACCAAACAAATGACTTTAAGTTGTATTACTCTTAATCAGGCCAAGAAAGACTGCCTGAATATTTGGCTATGTATCTACAATATATCTTGGGGCACAGACATTAATTTTTTGCCAGTATAGTGTTTCATCTGATGTTAAAATGGAGAACTGGAAAACTGAGACCTCAGAAAATCCCCCTCTCTGGGAAACTGACTAATTGGAGTAATCAAACACCATTTGGGGAGCAATGAGCGACTAAAACCCCTCTTCAGTAAATGAGGTGGAATGGAATAAAGGATTTGCTGATAATATTTGTTATTTGGGAACTAACAGCTCAACAATATCTTTGGAAGTTGATGGCAGCTATGTATTTGGTCTATATAAGTGGAAAAAGACTCATACTTCATCCATCACAAGAGCATTTCATGAGAACAAAATAATAAGAGATGAAATTTGAACAATTGTGTGTTCATTGTTAATGTTCATATAAGAATTATGGGTACTGACCTGTTAATATTTGTAACTACTTCTGTTAACTATAAAAATGTTACTGGTTAGAGAAAGTTTAGAGCTCATATGAGTGGTATGGGAGGTCCTTCTGTCTATGTGTTGCTTTTATTGATTAATGAATAAAGAAACTGCTAGGGCCTATAGCAGGGAAGAAATTAGCAAGGTGGGGAAGATGGAACATAGTGCTGGACTGAAGAAGGCAGAGTCAGAGTGACACCATGGAGCCACCAGAGGCAGCCATACAAATCTTTGCTGGTAAGTCGCTGCCATGTGGCAATATACAGATTAACAAAAATGAGTTAAATTAATATGAGTTGGACAATAAGAAGCTAAAACTAATGGGCTATGCAGTGTTTTAATTAATATAGTTTCTATGTTTTGTTTCTGGGCAGCCAGAATGAACAAGCAGCCTCCTACTACATATGAGAGAAATTTTGCATAATGCTAATAAGTCCTTAGAATTGATATTATTATAATGCAAATTTGGAATTTGATAAAACTAAATCTGCTGGAGACATCCTGGACAAATTTAAAAACAGGATAATCTATCTTTGTCATTCTCTGCTCCTTAATTAGAACATATAGTAACCATAAAAACAGGTGTATTGTTAAGCATTGTCTGCTTCTTTTGATGATCAAGTTATTTCTTTTTGGCTTTTATTATTCATTTATTTGATGACTAGTTACATTTTAAAATGTGACTATCATACTTCAGTGTATCTATCTTATGCTGTGGGAGAATGGTCTTTTATCCTATCATTTATATTTTTTATTAAAAATTTCTACCTCCTCTACTCCTCCCATATCCATCCCCCTCCCACACACCCCCTCCCCCTCTCTCTCCAGTCCAAAGAACAGTCAGGATTCCCTGCCCTGTGGGTAGTCCAAGGTTCTCCCCCCTCCATCAAGGTCTAGGAAGGTAAGCATCCAAACAAACTAGGCTCCCACAAAGCCAGTACATGCAGTAGGATCAAAACCCAGTGCCATTGTCCTTGGCTTCTCAGTTAGCCCTCATTGTCAGCCATGTTCAGAGAGTCCAGTTTGATCACATGCCCCATCAGTCCCAGTCCAGCTGGCCTTGGTGAGCTCCAAATAAATCAGCCCCACCATCTCAGTGGATGGACAGAACCCTTGCAGTCCTGACTTCCTTGTTCATGTTCTCCCTCCTTCTGCTCCTTATTTGGACCTTGGAAGCTCAGTCCAGTGCTCCAATGTGGGTCTCTGTCTCTATCTACGTCCACGGCCAGATGAAGGTTCTATTGTGATATACAAGATATTCATCAGTGTGACCATAGGATAGGGCCAGTTCACGTGCCCTCTCCTCAGCTGCCCAACGAACAAGCTGGGGACATCTCCTTGGACAACTGGAAACCCCTCTAGAGTCAAGTCTCTTTCCAACCCTAAAATGGCTCCCTTAATTAAGATATATACTTTCCTGCTCCCATATCCACCCTTCCTCCATCCCAACCGTCCCATTCCCCAAAGCTCTCTTCATCCTTCCTTTCTTACTTCTTTCTCCCCTTCTCCCCTTACACCCACCCCACCCCCACAACCAAGCTCCCAATTTTTGCCTGGCAATCTTGTCTGCTATCAATATCCAGGAGGATAACTACATGTTTTTCTTTGGGATCACCTTCTTATTTAGCTTTTCTAGGATTACAAATATTAGGCTCAATGTCCTCTGTTTATGGCTAGATTCCACTTATGAGAGTAAATACCATATTCATCTCCTGGGGTCTGGGTTATCTCACTCAGGATAGTGTTTTCTATTTCCACCCATTTGCATGCAAAATTCTAAATGTCATTGCTTTTTTACCACTGAGTAGTCCTCTAATGCATATATATTCCACAGTTTCTTTATACATTCTTCCATTAAGGGACATCTAGGTTGTTTCCAGGTTCTGACTATTACAAATAATGCTGCTATGAACATAGCTGAACAAATGCTTTTGTAGTGAGATAGGGATTCTCTTGGGTATATTCCCAATAGTGGTATTGTTGGATCCTGAGGTAGGTTAATCCCGAATTTCCTGATGATTGACAAGCATCTAATGAAATGATTATATTTTTTTTTCTTTCAGTTTATTTACATGATGGATTACATTGATAGATTTTCTTTTTTTCTTTTTCTTTTTTGATTTTCGAGACAGGTTTTCTCCATATGATAGATTTTCTTATGTTGAACCAGCCCTCCATTTCTGGGATGAAGCCTAATTGATCATAATAGATAATTTTTTAATTGTGTTCTTGAATTGTATTTGCCACAATTTTATTGAGAATTTTTGTATTGATGTTCATGAGTGAGATTGGTCAGTAATTCTCTTTCTTGGTTGGGTCTTTGTGTGGTTTTGGAATCAGGGTGACTGTAGCTTCATAAAAAGAGTTTGACAATGACTCTTCTGATTCTATTATGTGAAACACATTAAGGGGTATAGGTATCAGCCCTTCATGGAAGTTCTGATAAATTCTACATTAAACCCATCAGGTGCTCAGGTGCTGGGCTGTTTTTTTTTTTTTTTTTTTTTTTTTTTTTTTTGTTTGGGAGGATTTTTCTGACAGCTTCTATTTCTATTCTATTTAAATTGTTCACCTGGTCTTGATTTAATTTTGGTAAAAGGTACTTATCTAAAAACAAGTCCATTTCTTTTAGATTTTCCAACTTTGTGGCATATAAGCTTTTGTAGTAAGACCTAATGATTCTCTGAATTTCCTCAGTGTCTTTTGTTATGTCCCCCTGTTCATTTTTGATCTTATTGATTTGCATGTTCTCTCTCTGCCTTTTGTTTAGTTTGGATAAAGGTTTGTCAATCTTGTTGACTTTCTCAAAGAATCAGCTCCTTGTTTCATTATTCTTTGGATTGTTTTCTGTGTTTTTATTTTGTTGATTTCAGCCCTCAGTTTGATTATTTCCAGTCTTCTACTCCTCCTAGGTGAGTCTGCTTCTTTTTTTCTCTAGAGCTTTCAGCTGTGCTGCTAAGTCTCTAATGTATGCTTTCTCTGTTTTCTTTATGTGGGCACTTAGAGCTATGAACTTTCCTTTTAGCACTGCTTTCATAGTGTCCCATAGGTTTGGTTATATTGTGTCTTTCTTTTTATTGAGTTCAAGGAAGACTTTAATTTCTTTCTTTATTTCTTCCTTCACCCAGGGATGGTTAGGTAGTTGACTGTTCAGCTTCCATGAGTTTTTAGACTTTCTGGGGGTAGAATTATTGTTAAATTCTTACTTTATTCCATGGTGATCTGATAAGACACAGGTGGTTACTAATATTTTTTTTTGTATCTCTAGAAGTTTGCTTTGTTACTGAGTATGTGGTCAATTTTCAAAAAGGTTACATGAGCTGTAGAGAAGAAGGTATATTCTTTCCTATTTGGGTGGAATGTTCTATAGATGTCTCTTAAGTCCATTTGATTCATTACCTCCATTAATTCTCTTATTTCTCTGTTAGGTTTCTGTCTGATTGACCTGTCCATTGGTGAGAGAGGAGTGTTGAAGTCTCCTACTATTAGTGTGTGTGGTTTGATGTCTGCCTTGAGTTCTAGCAATGTTTCTTTTACGTACGTGGGTGCTTTTATATTAGGGGCATAGATATTCAGGACTGAGACTTCTTCCTGATGAATTGTTCCTGTTATGAGTAGAAAATGTCCCTCTCCATCTCTTCTGATTGATTTTAGTTTGAAGTCAAATTTGTTAGAAATTTGTATAGCCACACCCACTTGTTTCTTAGGTCTATTTGATTGAAAAACCTTTTCCCTTCTGGCTTTCATGGTTTCCATAGATAAGTCAGGTATAATTCTGATTGGTTTACCTTTATATGTTACTTGACCTCTTTCCTTTGCAGCTCTTAATATTCTTTCTTTATTCTGTATGTTTTGCATTTTGATTTTTATATGGTGAGAAGATTTTTTTTTATCTAGTCTATTTGGTGTTCTGTATGCTTCTTGAACCTTTATATGAATATCCTTCTTTAGGTTGGGAAAGTTTTCTTCTATAATTTTGTCGAATATATTTTCTGGGCCTTTGAGCTGTAACTGTTCTCCTTTTTCTACCCCTATTATTCTTAGGTTTTGTCTTTTTATTGTGTCCCAGATTTCCTAGATGTTTTGTGATGACAATGTGTTGGCTTTGCTGTTTTCTTTGATCAGTGCATTTATTTTCTCTATAGGGTCTTCATAATCTGAGATTCTTCCTCTCAATCTTGTATTCCATTCATTATGCTTGTCTCTGTAGTCTCTGTTCGTTAACCTAGATTTTTCATATCCAGCCAGACCACGGTTTGTTTTTCCTTTATTGCCTCCATTTCAATTTTCAAGTCTTGAACTGTTTCCATTATCTGTTTGATTGTTTTTTTCTTGTTTTCCTAGGGTAGCTTTTAGGGATTTATTCATTTCTTCAAATTTTTTGTTATTCTTTTCATTTGTTTCTTTAAGGGTGTTTTTTACATCCTGTTTAAGGGACTCTATCATTTTCACAATGTCTGTTTGTTCTACTTTTTCTGGATTTGGGTGTTCAAGTCTTCCTGTTGTATGTTCACTGGGTTCTGGTGATATCATGTTTTTCAGATTGTTGGAGGAATTCTTTCATTGTTGCCTGCCCATGTCTTCCTTCAAATGCTCTCTGATGGATCTTCTGGTACAGAATCAGGGCCCCTTGTTGTTCAGAGACCTCACAGACAAAAGGCCTTGCTTGCTGCTTGCAGGCTTAGTGAAACAAAAGAAGTCCCACCTGGTTGTACTCACCACCCCATCCCAGCCCCAAAACAGGCTGACCTGGGGATTCTTCTGTCCCTGAAGAAGGGAAGGGGTACCTAGGAGCAAGCTTGGATTGGATAGGAAGAGCGAGGCAGTAGCCATAGAGAGAAGCCCCTTCAGAATGACCAGAAAGCTTAGGGGGTTGAGGAATGTCTGTGCTCCTTTTCCAGGTCTTCTGCCACTGGTCAGGAACACACTCACCCCTTCGATGGATCTTCTGATACAGGGTCCACAACTTTTATGAGAGGATCAAAACCATCTTTATATGATTGAGTATGAGCTTCCTAAAGCAATGAAGAGAATGAAGCTGATTTTGAGTCAGGATAATAAGTTGGAATGGGCTCAGAGGGCACTGAGATCTGAGGCTTAGGTTACACCCATGACAGGTCATGTTTAGGAGTTGCTGTTGGGTTATGACAATGAGTCACCTATGTAGAGGCTAAGTCCATTATATCAAAGTCAACAGGAGAAAGAAACAAGGACTATTAGTTATGGTCATACTTGGGAGGAAATTTGGTCTTTGCCAAAATAATCTGATGGGTATGACATGAGGTACAGTGGGATGGCTGAAAATAAATGGCAAAGAATACCTGAACATAGATGGATCCTTAATCACTTGTTTGTTGACTAAACTTCTTAAGATCAATGAGAATTTGGAAATTGAATGTGCCATTTTTTGGACACGGAAATTGATTTTTGTAGTTGTTGAGGCCAGGAAATAAAGCTGTGAGACTTAATGATATTTCTAAATGCAAACAGGAAAAGAGACTTAGTGAGACAGGTACTGGGAACTGAAGATTACAGTTTTGGGTAGGAAGAGCCCATGGTTAGTTTAAAGGAGGAATGGAGAGTCTGTTGTAAAAGTGGCTATAGAGATTTATCATAGGAGTGGAAACACAAGGAGGGAAAGGGAAAGACAGAGATTATTCTGAGAGCATCCACGAGTGATCCAAAACTTTCAGAGAAATTCCCAGAATCAGAGAGGAGATGTCTTGCTTTTCACACAATGGGACACCCAGGATGGAGTATGGGAACTGCATGAGGCACCAGCTGAGTTTCTTTTTTAGTAGGTTCTTTCTAGCCAGGAAAAGATAAAGCAGGAAACTTGCAGAGGTCCTTCACCCATGTAGTCAGGTAGTAAGAGTAGGTAGAAGAGAGAAATGATGAAAGAGTCAGACTCTAAAATTTGGAGTTGAATATGAGGGTGTCAGAAGCTGGTGTAGGTAAATGATCTGCATCTAGAAGATTCAAATCTGAATTTTGAATTAATTAGGTGGGGCAGATTCCTTTGAGGGAGTGGTGTTCTTTTCCAAGATTTCAGCACTAAATTATGTGAGGACACAGGAAAACCACTAAGAAAAACCACTATGTGGGTAGAATAAAAAGATTATTGGGAATCAATGTGCCAATGCTATCTGGGGAAGGAGCACAAAATGATAGACAAGTAACTGGATTTTCTATAATAGTGTGGGAGACTGTGAGCTAATAAATAATGTTTGGTTTGCCCAAGATAATTGTCCTTTTTGAAGAACTATTAATAAAAACTCAAAGTCAGAAATTGGGGTTTAACATTAATATCTGAAAAGCAAAAAATTCAGCCACTGACTCTTACCTGAGTTGTCATGTCTTATCTTTTGTATTTTTGTTTTTTGAGACAGGGTTTCACTGTAGTTCTTGGAGCCTGTCATGGAACTAGCTCTTCTAGACCTAGCTGGCCTCATACTCACAGAGATCCACCTGCCTCTGCCTCCTGAGTTCTGTGATTAAAAGCATGAGCCACCACCACCAGGCTTATTCTGTCTTATATTCCTCTTTATTACTGGGATTAAAACCATGTACCACTGGGTTTACAGGCATGCACCACTGATTTCTATGGAAACTAGGGTGCTACCGGATTAAAGGTGTGTCTTACCATAAACTGGTCTGTAAGGTTGAGCAATGGGACTGTTTTACTCCTAAGTATTCAGGTGTTCTATATTTATTAAACATTTCCCCTTTATGTCTAAAAACTATAAAAAGAAGGCTATAACTAATACAAGAAAATTATATACAATAAATACAATGACTATATTCAATATATACAAGCAATAAATCATCAACAATGTCTAGTCCATTTGCATTTGACAAATTCAGAGAAAATATTTTCTATCGTTCTTATTTTTGTGAGTCCAAAGACTTATACCTAGTTTAGTTTCTATCATGACTTGTTTTGGTAAAATATGTCTATCTAAACTGCAACTCCCTCAGAGACTCAAGAAGGAAATAATATTAACTGAGTTAGCAGGAAGTGCAAGCAAGTGACTTCCAAACTATGTGAATAATTACAGAAAGAGCAGGCAGCCTGGCCAGTTACCCAAAGTTCCTCTGCAACATTGGTGCATTCATATTCAACTTAGCATATTTGAAAAACTTTTTTTGTGAAGCAGGATGTTTTGTGTCCTGTTTGTCTAATTAGGACAATATAATGTCAGCAGTTGAAGCAGGGGTACTTTTTGGCCAGTGGCTTACCTTTGCCACAAAGAAAGTAAACTCCATGGGGGATTTCTTTGATCCCCATTATATTCTCTGAAGTAGACTGGTACAGCCAGAAGCAATTATTTCTCATTGTCATAAAAAAGAACAACCTAGGTTATTAAAACATCTTAAATGCAATGTTCTGTAGATCTGTGAAGTGTTTGAAGATGACCTATCTAAATTATATCTTTTTGACCTTGAAACCATACCTAATATAACTACAAGTTTGATTATACCAGGTGATCAACTATTAACTCATATTTATTATCCTAAAAAGTTGATAATAATAATTGTCAAGGACTAGAAATTTGCATCACATTTTAAAATAAGCTGTATAGGCACAATACCTAGAGCAAGATTAGAAATGTATGTACAATACATTTTAACAAAATTATTCTCAAATTTGTATTAATATACAAAATTTTCATACAATATAAAAAGTAAAATCAATGTAAAACATTTTAAACAACATCTATAATCCATTTTTTGGAATATGGGCATAGTTTTCTATGATACTTCCTGTTTATTGAGGGCACTGATAATCTTATGGGGGCAAAAAGAAAATTTAGGGTTATGGTTATGGCCTTACTAGACTGTTGTGTTAGGCTATATCATTTCAGCAAGCAGTCTTGAAGCTGTCTGGATCTAAAACTCAGAAGAAATTACAACAGAAGTACTTTGAAACACAGCTTGCTACAATATAGAGAGGAACAAGAGGTTAATGACCAGCCACTTGGCAGGACACCCCATCCTCAGCACCTCCATAGTGGGGCAAAACCATGGGCCCCTTCCCCAACTGTATCAGTTTAACTAGCTGAGAAGACCAAGGGAGAGGACCAAGAGAGGATCTCAAAAGCACAGGCTGTCACTGCAGAGTAGACAAAGATAGTGAACCAGAAGAGAAAACCAAGAATCAAGCATGCTAAGAGAAACCTCAGGGGATCCCCGAGACAACAACATTGACAGTACAAAGCAGACCAAGAAAAACTTCCAAAGATTCAGACAGCCAAGGATTAGACTAAAATGCAAAGACACTGCTGATATCAATTGAAAGAAGAGATGGATAGGCACCAATGCAAAAATTCATCCAAAAAAGCAACATGGTAACACCAGAACCCAGAGGTCACACAACAGGAAGACATGATCATTCTAACCAAGAAAAAGCAGCAGAAAATAATTTAAACATAACTTTATAAAGATAATGGAGACCTTTAAAAAGGAAATAAAAACTCTCATAAAGAAATGGAAGAAAAGACAAACAAAAATTTGAAAAAAAATAAGATCCTTCAAAGAAATAAAAGTAAATCTAGAAAAATTAATCAAACAGGTGAAGTAAACAGATCACTACTTGAAGACTGAAATAGAGGCAATAAAGAAAACACAAAGTAAGGGAATTTTAGATATGGAAAACCTGGTAAGCAAACAGGAACTACAGAGACAAGTATAACCAGTAGAAGAATCTCAGGTGTTGAAGATATTATAGAGGAATTTGATTCATTGGTCAAAGAAAACATTAAATATAACAATTTCTTAACACAAAACATCCAGGAAATCTGGGAAACTATGAAAAGACCATACCTAGAAATAGCAGGGATAGTAGAAGGAGAAGAAATCCAGCTCCAAGGCACAGAAAATATACTCAACAAAATTATAGAATAAAACTTTCCTAATCTAAAGAAGGATATCCCTATAAAGGTACAAGAAACATATAGAAAAACAAATAGACTAGAATTAAAAAGTTCCCTTGCCATAAAATAATCAAAATGCAAAACATACACAATAAAGAAAGAATATTGAGAGTAACAGAGGAAAATGGTCAAGTAACATGTAAAGGTAGACCTATCAGAATTACACCCAAATTCTTAAGGGAAACCATGAAAGCCAGAAGGTCTTAGATAGATGTGTTGCAGACACTAAGAGATTCCTGATACAAGTGCATATTACTATGTGCAGCAAAGCTTTAAATTATCATCAATGGAAAATCGGGGTATTCCATAATAAAACCAAATTAAAAAAATACTTATTCATAAATCCAGCCCTACAGAAGGTACAAGAAAGAAATCTCCAACCTAAGGAAGCTAACTACACCCACAAAATCACAGGAAACAGATAAACTCACACTACCAAAACCCTAAGATGGGAAACATAAATACACACTACCACCAAAGAATAACAAGAATAACAACCACTGGACATTAATATTTCTTAATATCAATGGACTCAATTCACCTATAAAAAGACACAGGCTAAGGGACTGGATGAGAAAACAGGATTCAGTATTCTCCTGTATACAAGAAATATACCTCAACCTCCAAGTCAGACATTACCTCAGAGTAAATGGTTGGGAATGGTTTTCCAATCAAATCAACCTAAGAAACAAGCAGGTGTAGATATCCTAATATCTAAGAACATAGATTTCAAACTAAAATCAATAAGAAGTGGTAGAGAATATCATTTTTTGCTCCTAACAAGAACAATCCATCAAGATGAAGTCTTAATCATAAATGTCTATGCCTTTAATAGAAGAGCACCCACATATGTAAAAGAAACATTACTAAAGCTTAAATCACACATCAAGCCCCACACACTAATAGTGAGAGATTTCACTCACCAATGGACAGATAGAAACTTCACAGAGAAATAAGAGAACAAACATCATGACTCAAATAGACTTAACAGATATCGATGGAACATTCCACCCCAAAACAAAAGAATATCCCTTCTTCACAGCACCTCGTGGAACTTTCTCTAAAATTGACCACATACTTAGTAACAAAGCAAACCTCCACAGATACAAAAAAAAAAAATTGGAGTAACCCTCTGTATTTTATCAGATCACCATGGTTTAAAATTAGAATTTAACAATACTACTCTCAGAATGCCTACAAACTCATGGAAAATGAACACTGAACTATTAAATGTCCCCTGTCTCAAGGAAAAAATAAGAAAGAAATTATATACTTCCTAGAATTTAATGAAAATGAAGGCACAACATTCTCAAAATTATGGGACATTATGAAAGCAGTGCTAAGAAGAAAGTTCATAGAACTAAGTGCCCACATAAAGAAAGTGGAGAAAGCTCATGCTAATGACTTAATAGCACACCTGAAAGCTCTAGAACAAAAAGAAGCAGATGCAGCCAGGAGGAGTAGAAGACAGGAAATAATTAAATTGAGGGCTGAAATCAATAAAATAGAAACAAAAAAATAAAGAATCAATGAGACATAGATCTGGTTCTGTGAGAAAATCAATAAGATAGACAATCTCTTATCCAAACTAATCAAAAGCCAGAGAAAGAATATCCAAATTAACAAAATCAGAAATAAAAAGGTGGGACATAACAACAGACACTGAAGAAATTCAGAGAATCATTAGGTCATACAACAAAAAAGCTGTACACCAAAAAAAAAGGGAAACTATAAAAGAAATGGAAAATTTTCTGGTTAGATACCATATACCAAAATTAAGTCAAGACCAGGTGAACAATTTAAATAGACCCATAAACCGTAAGGAAATAGAAGTTTTCATCAAATGCCTCACATTGAAAAAAAAAAAAACAGGGCCAGATGGTTTTAGTGCAGAATTATATTAGAACTTTCAAGAAGAGCTAATACCTATATTACTCAAAGTATTCACATAATAGAAACAGAAGGAACATTGCCAAACTCTTTTTACTAGGCTACAGTTACCCTGATAGACAAAGACCCATCCAAAAAAGATAATTACAGACCAATCTTAGTCATGAACATACATGCAAAAATACTCAATAAAATATTGGCAAACTGAATCCAAGAACACATAAAAAAATAGCCACACTGATGAATATCTTGCATATCACCATAGAACCTTCATCCAGTGATGGGTGGAGATAGAGACAGAGACCAACATTGGAGCACTGGACTGAGCTCCCAAGGTCCAAATGAGGAGCAGAAGGATGGAAAACATGAGCAAGAAAGTCGGGAACGCGAGGGGTGAGTCCACCCACTGAGACAATGGACTGATCTAATGGGAGTTAACCAAGGCCAGCTGGACTTGGACTGATGGAGCATGTGATCAGACTGGACTCTCTGAATGTGGCTGACAATGAGGGCTGACTGAGAAGCCAAGGACAACGGCACTGGGTTTTGATTCTACTGCATGGACTGGCCTTGTGGGATACTAGTCTGTTTGGATGCTCCCCTTCCTAGACCTGGATGGAGGGAAGAGGATCTTGCACCTACCACAGGGCAGGAAACTCTGACTGCTCTTAGGACTGGAGAAGGAGGGGGAGAGGGAGTGGGGAGAGTGGGAGGGAAATGGGAGGAGGGGAGGAGATGGAAATTTTTAATAAATAAACAAATTAATTAAAAAACATTATTCTCAGCCCCCCAAAAATTCAAATACCATGATCAAGTCAGCTTTGACACAGAAATGCAGAGATGGGTCATCATACAAAAATCTAACAATGTAATCCATTTCAAAAATAAATTGGAAAAAAAAATATGATCATCTCATTAGATGCTGAAAATCTTTCAACAAAATCCAACACCCCTTCATGATAAAGATCTTGGAGAGTTCAGGATACAAGGAACATATCTAAACATAATAAAGGTAATAAACAACAAACCAATATTCAACATCAAATTAAATGGAGAGGAACTCAAAGTGGTTCCACTAAAATCAGGAAGAAGAAAAGGTTGTCCACTCTCTCCATAAGTCTTCAACATAGTTTTTGAAGTTATTTCCATAGCAATAAGACAACAAAAAGAGATCAAGAGGATTCAAATGGGAAAGGAGGAAGTCAAATTTTCACTTTTTGCAGATTATATGATAGTATATATGTGACCCCAAAAATTATACCAAGTACTCCTACAGCTGCAAAATACCTTCAGTAAGGTGGCAAGATACAAGATCAACTAAAAAAAAATCAGTACCCCTCCTATATACAGAAGAAAATGGGCCTGAGAAAGAAATAAGAGAAACATCATCTTTCAAAATAGCCACAAATAACAAAAAATATCTTGGGGTAATATTAACCAAAGAAGTGGAAGACATATTCAAGAAGGAACTTTAAGTCTTTGAAGAAAGAAATTGATTATGATACCAGAAAATGGAGAGATCTCCCATGTTCTTGGATAGGTAGGATCAACATAATAAAATGGCAGTCTTATCAAAAGCAATCTATAGATTCAATGCAATCCCCATCAAAATCCCAAAACAACTCTTCACAGACCTTGAAAGAACAATATTCAAGTTCATATGGAAAAAAAAAAAACTCAGAATAGCCAAAACAATCCTTTACAGTAAAGGAAATTCTGGAGGCATCATCCAACTTACATCAAGCTCTATTACAGAGATACAGTAATGAAAACAGCTTGATATTGGTATAAAACAGAGAGGTTGATCAATGAAATCAAATTGAGATCAGGATATTAATCCACATATCTATTAACACCTGATTTTTAACAAAGAAGCTAAAATTATTCAATGATAAAAGAAAACATCTTGAACAAATGGAGTTGGCAAAACTGGAATGAAAATAGAACAATATTTATCCCCATGCAAAAAACTCAAGTCCAAATTGATTAAAAGACATAAATATAAATCTAAATACACTAAATTTGGGAGAAGAGAAAATGGGAAATAGCCTTCAATGAATGGGCACAGGAGACCATTTGCTAAATATAACACCTGTAGCAAAGACACTGAGACCAACAATAAATAAATGCCACCTCCTAAAACAGAGCAGCTTCTGTAAAGCACAGGACACAAACAATAAGACAAAAACACAAACTACTGAATGAGAAATCTTCATCAGCCCAACATCAGACAGAGGACTGATCTTCAAAATGTATAAAGAACTCAAGAAATTAGACATCAAAATTCCAAATGACCCAATTAAAAAAATAGGGTTCAGAACTAAACAAAGAATTCTCAACAGAAGAATCTCAAATGGTCAAAAGACACTTAAGGAAATGTTCAACATCCTTAGCCACTGGCCCTTACCTTGACCTCAGTCTGAAAATGACGATTCTGCCTGCTGGAATCTGAGAAGACTGTATTTCAGAGCTATCTTGCCCTGTATTATATTCCTCTCTAGGGTTTAAAGGCATGCACCACCCAATTTCTATGACAGCAAGTGTGGCTACTGGGATTAAAGGTGTGTGTGCCATTGTGGCTACAGGGAATAAAGGTATGTGTTACCATAACCTAATCTGTAAGGCTGAGCAGTGGGACTCTTTTACTCTCAGATCTTCAGGCAGTCTATATTTATTAGAATACATTTGAAATGCCACTACAACTTTGGAGTCAGATTTTGGGACATTTCTGATATCCAGCAATCCGTCTTGTGGAGATTAGTGAGGAATGTTAAGTTTAGGTTTCTGTTTTACTAATAACCAATCCTGTTTACCTGGTCATAATTCTGTTTAGGACATTGTCATCCACACTATCATTTTTGGGACCACTTTCAACCTAACAAGTACGTCTTCCTCAATCATTTTTCCACCTTATTCTTTGAATTAGCATTTATCACTAAATGTAAAACTTGGCCTTTTGTCTAACTGGATAGCCAATAAGTCTGCTATGAATTCCAGTGTCCACCCTGCATGTGAGTGCTGTAGATCCAAATTCAGACTCGCACACTTACACAGCAATTACTGTAACCACTATATATGTTACTAGCTTTCCATTAAAGTTTTATGTAAACTAATTTATTAGACTGTTTCTACACTAAATTTGATATATCATTTAACATTAAAGGTTAATTTACAAACCTGCATATTTGTTTTAATAAACTTACAGCGTGATGTGAAAAACTTAGGTATAATCTTTAATATAATTTTCCATCTATATTTTTAAAAATATTTGAAATAGCATGTAGATAAATCATATGACTCTAATAAATTTCAGTGAAAATAGGAAACAAGTCATAAAAAATAATAAGATATTCTATGTTTTGTTGTTGTTTCTGAGTATGCATTTACCATATGATCAATATACTCTTTCTGGAAGTTATATATGTTAATACTGTTAGGATAATTTATATAACCAATAAATTTTTATTAATTTTAAAATATAATACAGGGAAATAATAGTTAAGTATGTACATCATTTGCATAGAACTAAAATACAAATCTCAACACCTATACCAGGCATTTTACAACCTGTAACTCCAGCTCCAAGGGATCTGTAGCCTTTGACTTCTTGTATTTATTTACACATGCCACATTGCCCATCACTACACAGATAAATAAAAACAAATCTTTAAGTTTTTTGTTAAATCATTTGTTATTATGATTTAATATCTTAACTAATTTTTATTTTCAATTTGCTACTGAATTCCTTCCATTTACTTCTAATAATACATTTAATTTTTGTGCTGATGCAGAGATGATTAAATTAAATGAAAAACAATTGATGATTCATGCATGACTATTTAAATTAACTCATTTATCAGCGTTTCAGGGTTTGAGAGAATAGTTTTTATGTGAGAAGAAACATATCCAAATGAAAAGTCACATATAAATTTTGGTTGTTGTAACATTTACTTTTAAACAAAATTCTGTCACTTTACCATGAGGGCAAGTATTTCAAGGAGACAAATAGCATCAATTTGATAAATACATAATGAGTGCTTAAAGTAATAGAAATGAGGAAAGATCAAGATATGCTCAGTTTTATTCACCAAGTTTCATACTACACATACAATTTATATCTTGTTGAGGTAAGGTTTTCATTTTATCATGTCTTCTTTACATCTGCATGGTAAAAAGTAATTAAAGACATGAATGGTGGGAAATGAAAAGACCCAAAAAGAAATATACAGTAAAGCTAGCAAAAATTGTTCAAATAATTTTACTGTTATAAATTACTGTTTTCTGGAATCCTGATCCCAAATCATATATAAATGTACCTCTATGTAGGATTTATATGTGACAGATATGCATATGTATGTGTATATATCATATAAATAAATAAAGTATTTATATTTGTATACAAACACTATTTGTATACTTGTATATATTATTTGTAAATATAAATGTATTTAATATAGTATATATATTATATACAACATATATATGTATATTTGAATATTTCTAAATAAAATGTAGTTAATTCTGATGAGGAGCTATAAGAATTTTCTTAATGTATACATATGTGTGTATATCTAATCTATCTATCTATCTATACATTTTATATTTTGCCTTTCTTTAGAGACAGAGTCTATTGTGTTTGTCTGGCTGTCCTGGAACAACTCACTGTAAATATGTGAGAGCACATTGAAGTGGGTCTGCTCCTTGTTGATCAAATATGTTGGGGCCCACTGAAGTGGGTCTGCTCCATCTTGACTGAAAGTCAGAGAGGTCTGACTTATGATGTGGGTACAAAAAAGATATCTTGATGGAGGGTATGGTTACTTGGTGTTTGGGTATTGAGATGGCCCACAGAGGTGGATCCATTTCACCTTGACCAAAGATTACAGAATTCAATCCTATTCCTGGTCCTTCATTTATAAGACAGGAGGTTTTATACAGGGATTAGCTGCCTACAGGATACTTGGTTTAAGGTGTAGTCACTGCACTACATAAACAACAAAATGATTAACTCAAATCAAAACTTTTTATTCTTATTCTTATCTAACTGAACTCATTCTCCTATTCCTTATCCCCCATTTAACCGTATTTGGTCCTAGCTTCTTGTAACACTCATTCAATTTATCAACTTCAATGAGATCAATTTTATTTCTATTCTATATATTAGTGAGACTGCATGGCACATTTCATTCTCTGCTTAGTATATTTAATCTAGTATAATGATATCTAAGTTTTACCTGTTTTGTTACTAACTTGCAATACTCAATAACTTTTAAATTTTATCTGTGTTGACTAACTTGCAATTCTTATCTATAGTGAGCATACTGTACTTCTGTTATTATTTATAATTTAAGGAAACTTTTTGTTGTTTTACATAATGCTTGCACTAATTTATATTCCCACTTGCTGTTTGCAATGGTTCGCTTTCTTTCACATTCGTAAAAAAAATAATTTTGTCTTTTTCTTTTCAATGTTAATTAGGAAACCCATGGTTTCATGCACATCCTCTACAATTGAGCCATAAATTTTATCCCTCCTTTCTATTTAATAACAATTAAAAGCCGGGCGGTGGTGGCGCACGCCTTTAATCCCAGCACTCGGGAGGCAGAGGCAGGCGGATCTCTGTGAGTTCGAGACCAGCCTGGTCTTCAGAAGCTAGTTCCAGGACAGGCTCCAAAGCCACAGAGAAACCCTGTCTCGAACAAAACAAACAAACAAACAAAAAACAATTAAAAAACACACATTTTACGTGTTTTTATCTTTTGTACGCATGTATGCTTGCTATACTCTTGCAAGTCTGGTACCCCAAGAGAACAGAAAAGGGATTTGTTTTCATAGAAGTAAACTTACTGATAGCTGTTAACTATATATGGGTGCTGGTAATCAAGCTTGGATCCTCTGTAAGAGCAACTAGTGTGATTCATTGCTGAGCCTGATGTGATAATTTATTATGCCACGGAGAAAGGAAAGATAACAGCTTTATACATTCAAAATGGAAAAAGCATAAGGCTAGAAATCAGTAAAAATTATGTTAAAAACAGACACTGGATTAGGTATTTTGTATGTTTCCTTGGTCCTCCCATTATCACTATTGGTCCTGCTGAGATACACAGAACCAGGTATTGCCATTGATTCTCTGTGAAATATATTCTGGGAAAAAACGATAGATGTTTCAGTAAGCCATCTTTTATTTTTCTCATTTACCTATTTGTTGTGGGAAAATGGTATTTTATCCTGTCAGTTGTATCATATTTAATAAAATGCTAATTGTCCAGTATCCAGGCAGCAAATATAGGCAGGGAACCCAAGCAGGAAGTAGAGGCAGAGCAATGAGAATTCTGGGAAGAGGGAAGCTTGAGTCTGCAGTTGTGACCTAACTGCAGAGGAAGCAAGATGTGACTGCCTTGCTGAAAAAGGTACCAAGCCATGTGGTTAACACAGACAAAAATTATGGGCTAATATAAGCTATAAGAGATAATAAGAAGCCTGAGCTAACAGGCCAATCCGTTTATAATTAAAATAGACCTCTATGTGTTTCTTTGGGACTGAATGGCTGTGGGAACTGGGCAGGACAGTTCTACACCTCTTTACCTATAACCCTGATTCATTTCTTTCTTTTGGGGGCTAACACAGACTGCTGTCCACATATAGGGCAATGAATAAGTTGGTTAATTTATTTTGAGATGGGGAAGAGTCTGGTGGCTATTGTTCCAACAAAGGGGGGACCTTTGGGCTCCTGACACTGGTCAGGGATATTGTGGAAAAACTCTCTTAAGCAGTGCTTCTGTGGCTCTACCATCAGGTTCATGTATAGGAACAGAGAGAAGTGGAAAAGAAAATTATAGAGGCCATTCCAGTGTTGTCCAGATTAGGGTGACCATTTCCATGAAAGTACCACATAGAAGCAATGGCATTGTGAGAACTCTTTCAGGCAGTAGCCTTTAAGATACTAGTTTACTTTGGGCATGGTCTCATGCACTAAAAGTCTAGATGAAAAGTGTGCTTGGCCCTCTTGGAAGCTGATTTTGATTCCAGTTTCCAGTGCAAGCAGAGGATTGTGGATTTTTAGCATTACTCTCAGTTTATCCCCAAATAAATAAACATTGTTATATGTTGGGCACCAAAGACATTCCACCTGGAGCTTGTTTTCTTCTGGGCAGAAGATCTTTCTGCAAAGAACTTGCCCTTGCCTTGATTACTGACAAAATAATGATGTCCAAACTGGACAAATAGGATACAAGCAAAAGAACTGCCAAACATTGGCAAGACAGGGTAAGACAGTTTTGTTTTTTTTTTTTTTTAATTTTCCTTCCTCTGAAAATGGTCTGTCAGTTTCTCTAGGCCTTAGCCAAATTTTGTTGCCCAACATAGCAAATGAGACTTTGGGTGATTTCCCAGGAAGTTGGTTTTCTCATTACTTCTTGCACCTTTTGAAAACTGACTGATTGCACTTCCTATTTACTCAGGTAATATTATTTACCTTCTCACGTCTTTAATGGGGTTGAAGAAAAATAGTCATAGTTTCTTCTCTCTCATGACTTAGTCAGTCCTTTTTTTAATATAAGATTTAGACTACTAATAGTTAGGATAGAATAACTATTAAAACATTTAGCATATGTTTCTTGCTTGATGTTGTTTATGCTTGTTGTAATTCTAATTTTTATGTGCAGTGGGACTTCCTTCTGCTCCTTTAGCCAATAGCCTTTAAGATACTGGCCAACTTGGACATGGTCTCTTTGACTTAAAAAAGCAGTGGTAGCCCTGCACTTCCTTTCTTGCTTTGGACTCTGCTTTTGGCTACCAGCCATTTTTCCTGGTCATGCAGGGACTGTTGTCTAGGATGGTAATCTGTAAGTTTTTTACCTTTAAATATATAACCCTTTTATTAATCATAATTCCAAACTGGTGTGGGATTGTTTTGTGACTTACTCCTTTATCTGGTGTCCAACATTTGGGCAAGCCCCCATCCCCCCACCCCCACCCAGGCTCAGCTGCCTGCCACCAGCTCAGCATGCCTTGAGCCCCCCTCCCACCCGTAGCCTATAATATTCATTTGAGACAAGTAGAGATAATTTTCTATCATATATCAAGGATTTTTATTATCAGTATGAAAATCATTAATGAGAAATAGTTGTCAAAATCACATTTTGTATGATTTTAAGTCAAATATTAAGAGAGTATGAAATTTAAAACATCTTGCTACCTGACTATACTTTCTTGCTGTGTGCTCAAAACCACAAACATGACCAAATTATTTTTATTCATGTATATATTTTTGCCTGTTTGCAATTCCCTTGTGTTTGTATATTCCTCTAACCCTGCTTCAATCTCATATCACATGCTTATACATTTTTAAGTTCTTTCAGAACTGCCTTTTGAAAATGATATTAAAAAAGGAGCTTAGATTATTCTTTTTCTTCCAGATTGCTCAACTAGTCTAAAACTTTTCTAGGCACTTCAGCTAGACTGAGAATGTCTCTCAGAAATCCTTACTGTTTATATATACTTGGGGAAAAAACAGCATCATGTGTCTAGTTTGTTTTGTGGGCATTCTGAAACTTTTGAGCTGTTTACTTTCTGAGCTTAGTGAGCTTGCCTACAGGATGGAATGTTTCACCTACCTTTTATACATACTATTCTTTTACCTTATTGTAAATGTCCTGTGTCTTAATGAGCTCACCCCGAAAATAGAAGGATTTAATCTCTGAGAAAAATGCTAAAAAGCTGGCATATAATTAAAAGCATTTACATGCATATACCATCAATGCATGCCTATACTAAAGAAAATTAACATACATAATCTCTTTACATGGGTAAATTTTGACCCTTGAAATATACAGTTTTTGTAAATTTCCAGTATATATTTTTTTTGATAAAACTCAGGTAAAATCCAGTGTATTTTACCTAGGCAAGCCCTCTACTATTTAGCTGTATTTCCACCCTTTTACAATGTTAACTTCAGTCATTGAGCTGTATCTTAGAACTCTTGTAATTCATCATAAACAACTGGAAATTTGAATCTTTTGATCTGCCTATGGCAGTCAATTTCTGATAATCAATAGTATTTGTCAATTATGTATGTACAAAATTTTTAAAAATTACAAGTGAAATCATGAAATATTTATTCTCTGAATTTGTTAAGCATGATATCCACCACATTAATCCACATTGTTAGGATGGCAGACTTTCCATCATTTTAAGAGTATATAAATGTATAAATGTAGATTAGTTTCATTATCAACTCATTTTTACAGACTATTTACCTCACATACCCTAGCATGTATCATCTGGAAATGAAGGTAGGAATATAGATATTTCTACAAGGTGTTGATTTTATTTACATTGTAAACATATATAAATAATTGTTGGATCATATACAGATTTTAATTGCATGATAATTATCATACAATTTTTTGTAATGACTTTATAAACTTTTATTCTCACTAGCAGTGCACAAGGATTCCCTTTGCTCTGTATACTCCTAATAATTATCTTATTGTCTTGATAATAGCCCCAAATATACTGTAATTTTACACTTGTAAAGCAGCATCAAGATATTGTAATTTGATTGTTCTCCAAAATATCCTTGTGAAGATGATATAATAAGTACAATCAACATTCAAAGAATGTAAAAGTTAATGGTGATGACTAAAAAAACAACATCTTCCAGATACAGCAGAAGTGATGACTATGACCTCACAGAGACAATGACAGTGTGCACAAGAATTATACCTACACTAATTCTAATGAGACAAAATTCTAGCACTGAAAAGGGGAAGTGAGCAGAATCTTTTACTCCTAACCAAGAAACTGTTTGAGATTGATAGGTGCCATCAAAAGGAAAGGTGAATTTTCCCAAAAGAACATCACTGATTATATGAATAAACCATATTCAGGGTAGCCTCCATGATGAAGAGAAGTTAAGTTAGCCAACAAAAAATGAACTTTGCTTTTGTAAGATTCAGTTTTGAGATGAATTTATTTGTGTGTGTGTCTTACTGATTATTTCTTAATTTGTTATGATAGTTGGTGTCTTTTATTTAATTATTTACTTCAGAAAGAAAACAGAAGTTGAATGTATGGGGAAGCAGAAGGATCTGGAAGACATTGGCTGATGGGAAAGAATATAACCTTTATAAGATTCTTTAAAAGAATATATAAGATAGAATAAAATATAAAACGAAAATTTTGAGCAATCATATGACATTATAACCTTATATGAATTTATTTTGCTTTTTAGTATATTTCATAGATTTAATAAATTATTTGGCAGTGTGGGTAAAACAGGTTATTATGGGAATTAATTTCCAAATCAATATTCTATTGCTTATTACATTTACAAAGACAAATTCCTTTTTTATTTTATTGAAAACAAGGAAAAAAAGTTTCCACCTCATCCCAGCCTCCCATTTCCCTCCCCCTCCTCCCAACTTTCTCCCCCTCTCTCTCCAGTCCAAAGAGCAGTCAGGGTTCCCTGCCCTGTGGAAAGTCCAAGGTCCTCCCCCCTCCGTCCATATCTAGGGAGGGGAACATCCAAACTGGATAGGCTCCCACAAAGCCAGAACATAAAGTAGGATCAAAACCCCGTGCCATTGTCCTTGGCTTCTCATCAGCCCACATTGTTCTCCATATTCAGAGATTCCGGTTTTATCCCATGCTTTTTCAGTCACAGTCCAGCTGGTCTTGGTGAGCTCCCAATAGATCAGCCCCACTGTCTCAGTGGGTGGATGCACCCCTCATGGTCCTGACTTCCTTGCTCATGTTTTCCCTCCTTCTGCTCCTCATTGGGACCTTGGAAGCTCAGTCCAGTGCTACAGGGTGGGTCTCTGTCTCTCTCTCCATCCATCACCAGAAGAAGGTTCTATGGTGATATACAAGATATTTGTCAGTATTGTTATAGCATAGGGTCATTTCAGGTTCCCTATCCTCAGCTGACCAGGAAACTAACTGGGGACATCGCCTTGGGCTCCTGAGAGCCACTCTAGGTTCAAGTCTCTAGCCAACCCTAAGGTGGATCCCTTAACTAAAAATTGTGCTTCCGTGCTCCCCTTTCCAACCTTCATTTATCCCCATCATCCTTTTTCCCCAAGTTCCCCCCATCCTCCCCTTCTC
>NC_022026.1:31492707-31495428 GCF_000317375.1 Microtus ochrogaster
TTTTTTTTTTTGATCCAGCCTATTTGGTGTTGTGTATGATTCTTGAACCTTCATAGGTACATCTTTCTTTAGGTTGGGAAAGTTTTCTTGTATAATTTTATTAAATATATTTTCTGGACCCCTGAGCTGCACTTCTCCTTCTTCTACTCCTATAATTCTTAGGTTTGATCTTTTTATTGTGTTCCATATTTCCTGAATGTTTTGTGATGAGAGTTTGTTGGACTTGCTGTTTTCTTTGATCAGTCTGTTTATTTTCTCTATGGTGTCTTCAGAATCTGAGATTCTTTCTTCTATCTCTTGTATTCTGTTTGTTATGCTTGTTTCTGTAGTCTCTGTTTCTTTACTTAAATTTTCCATGTCCAGCCGGCCCTCTCTTTGTGTTTTCTTCTTTGCCTCCATTTCAGTTTTCAAGTCTTGAACTGTTTCCATTATCTGTTTGATTGTTTTTCGTTGGTTATCTAGAGTATTATTCACTGATTTATTCAATTCTTCAAATTTTCTGTTATATTCGTCATCCGTTTCTATAAGGGCGTTCTTTACATGCTGTTTAAGGGCGTCAATCACTTTCATAAAGTCAGTCTTTTCTACTTCTTCTTGATTAACGTGTTCATGTCCTCCCGTTGTGAGGTCGCTGGATTCTGGTGGCTTCATGTTGCTTTTCAGATTGTTGGGTGAATTCTTGCATTGGCGCCTGCCCATCTCTTCTTCCGAATGCTCCCCTATGGATCTTCTTTTACAAGATCAGGTCTTCTTGCCTACTGATGTACCTTCACAGTGATGGCTCTCCCCAGTGATTGCTCTCCTGGTGCCGAGATCTGATCTCCATGCCCAATGATGGCTCTCCCCAATGCTGGTTCTCCTGGCACAGAGATCAAGTCTCCGTGCCCAATGTTGTCTCTCTTGGCGCCGAGATCATGTCTCCGTGCTGGTTGGGTTGCTCGTAAGCAAAGTGCCTCCCTTGCTTGGTGCAGGCAGGCTAGTGAAACAAAGGACCTCCCGCCCACTTGGTTGCCCTGAGGATTCGGATGGACCCAGCGCCTAGTCAAGCTGAGCTGGGTGATGTTATGTGCCCAGAGAGGGCAGGGGGCCGAGGTGGGGAGGGTTCTGGATGCAAGCTGGGTGGGATAGGAAGAAAGAAGCAGTATGCAGGGAGTAGAGGCCCTGCAGAGAGCCCAAGAAGGATAGGGGGTTGAGGAACTTCTGAGTTCCCTGTCCTGGGCTGGTGCCGCGGTGTCAGAAACTCACCCCAAAGTTGGCTCTCCTGGCGCAGAGATCAGGACTCCATGTTTGTTGTATAGCTCGTAAACAAAGCGCCTACCTTGCTTGGTGCAGGCAGGCTAGTGAAACAAAGGAACTCCTGCCTGCTTCACAAAGACAAATTCTAAGAACATTTGCTGAAAAAAAAAAAAAAAACGACTTGAATTTTCACACATTTGAAATTTCAAGTTTTTATTTTGGTATGAATTGAATATACACAATTTGTTGCATGGAAAATTACAATGTAAAATATATATGCTGTGAAAATTATATACAGAGACTATGGGTTTTGTTTCCCAGCTACCCAGGTCTAAATAATCACAGAACGACTATATTAATTACAACATTGCTTGGCCAATGACTCAGGTATATTCCTTGTAAGTTCTAACATCCTTAATTAACCCATTTCTATTATTTTATATTTTACCATGAGGCTTTTGGTTTATAACCTGTTGCTTCTGGGGCAGCTACATGGTGTCTACCTCCTCCGGTAGCTATATGGCATCTCCTTTACTCTGCCTACTTAGCCTCCATATCTCTTGCAGACTGGCTATATTCTGCCCTACCATAGGCCAAAGCAGCTTTATTAATTAACCAATAAGAGCAACATATATACTGAAGGACAACCCACATCATTTCCCATTTTCTGTCTAAATAAAAAAGTAAGGTTTTAACTTTAACAGAGTAGAATTATATACAACAAAATAGGTACCAAACAAAAAATACATTTATAGTATTTAATCTATTTGCATCTGGAAAGTTTCATATCTATTTTATCTTTTATTATAACTAAGGAAAACTGTGACTATTACTGTCTTTCTTCAACTCTTCAAAAACCCCAGAAGGGTATAAAATTATCTAAGTAAACTCGAAGTACATTGTAAGCAAATTCCAAAGTTCTAGAAATGACAGAGATATCTTACTGCCTGGACAGTAACCGAAAGTTCTTCTGTAATCTCAGGGCATCCATCTTCAACCTACAGTACCATAGTATTTGGCAGACTTTCCGTGAAGCTGGAGATTTGATGACCTGTCCTACAATGTAATGGCAAAGCCTTTATTTTGTGTTCCGCAGAATGTCTGGTAGTTTCTTCTGTAAAGCAAGATCCCCCAAAGACCATTTTATCTTTTAAAAAATTCAGCAGTCTCTCTTCTGTGGGTACCACATGTCCAGTTTTTCACTGTAACAAAAAGCAATCCAGACAAGAGAAGTTTTTGCTCAAATGACTAACCTTGTCACATTAAAGTCGAATTCCATAATGAGTATCTTCAATGCCCATGAACCTCTGAAGTAATTGGTGCTGCCAGATGAAGACATGTCTTACTGTCAAGAAAAACTAAGTTCTTAAAACATTTTAAATGCCATATTCTGTAGGTTTTTGAAGTGCTGAAGATTATCATCTAACTGAAATATATCTCTGTATACTTAGAAAAACTAACATGACTCTAATTTTGATTATAAAT
>NC_022026.1:31495733-31497136 GCF_000317375.1 Microtus ochrogaster
ACCACATTAGCATTGAATGAATCCACAGGTTCTCATCTTCAGTGCAAATAAAAGCAGAACCTTTTTCCAAAGTAACATATGCTTAGACTAGAAGTCAAGAGACCTTTAAAATATATATGTTGCTTTAGTTTAGCAGCCCACTGAATGAAATCTTACTCTGTAGTTAGATCATTCATAGTCAAAAATTTCAAAGAAAACACAATAATATGTAAAATCTAGACTCTTTTTGTATTTTCCATCTCTACATGGCTTTATTTTTGCTCTTTTGCTTTCTAATATTAATTTTAGTATCTTTACTCCTTTAATCTATGTCTGTTTGTAGTCTTGTCTATATTCCTTTTCCTATCTCTCACAAGCCTATGTATATTTTTTAAACAAACTGTGACCCATTCAGATGTTTATTTTTGTCTGAATCTGTCTTTATTGTATATCTATAATTATTTTCTGATCAAGCACATCTTTTTTAAAAAAAATGTTAAGTTGGCATGACTAATACCAACTCTGAGGCCCTGCCTGGTGGTGTCACCCCTCCAACATGGCAGAAGTATATTCCTTGCCTCTGTAAACCATGCTCACCACACCAGTACCAGGGATGCAGTGGGTCTATGTCCCCATCAAGTAATTTGTAACATGCTACTCAAAGACCCTATTTATGTCCTGCATAGCAATATCTCCCAAAAGAGCCAGAATCATCTGTGCCTGTACAAACCAGGAAGCTGCCTTTTAAAGAAGCTGAATCTCTGCTTGCAGTCAGCAAACAGCCTATCTGGGGAAAAAAAATGTGTCTACAAAGAAACTGTGCTTGGCTCACATTTTTTGTGGGAGTCTGGAAGCCCTCTTTTATTAAAAAAAGGCATTTTTATATCTTAAGTGGATCCTCGCTCCAGACAGTGGGCACCATTTTGAAAATGGAGATTGCTCCCACCCAGACACAAATAATCACACAGAAACTATTTTAATTACAATACTTATTAACCAATGACTCAGGCATATTCCTTGCTAGCTCTAATATCTTAAATTTACCCATTTCTATTATTTTATATTTTACCATGAGGCTTGTGGTTTGCTTGAGGCTATTGCTTCTTGGGCAGTCACATGATGTCTACCCTTTGGGAAACTACATGGCATCTCCTTGACTCTGCCATCCCTTGCTCTATATCTCTTCTTACCTGGCTATATTTTGCCCTACCATAGGCCAAAGCATCTTTATTCATAAAGCAATCAGAGAAACACATATATAGAAGGACATCCCACATTAGAATATATTTAGATAATTAGATCATTTATCATCAAGATTTTTTTAAACTAGTAATTTTATTGATGTTCTATTGCAGTAACTTTGATTTAAAAGTCAAGCAAATGCTCCCATTATCTTTTTCATAGAAGAAAATTGTGAGCTGGGC
>NC_022026.1:31497236-31497990 GCF_000317375.1 Microtus ochrogaster
ATAAATTTTACAAAAAAAAGAAAGAAAGAAAGAAAAAAAAAAAGAAAGAAAGAAAGAAAGAAAGAAAATTGTGGTTGAATAATACAAAAGGATTTTATTATTTTTCTTTCTTAATTCTTACGAATGTTTATATTATACTACATGTATTGATAATTATTTCTATATATTTTACTAGATTTGTAATTATCTTATTTTACATGCAATTTTTAATAATATCTAAAAGTTTCCATGAGGTGCCTCATCAAGTAATAGAACTTTCCACAAAGACTGGTACCCTGATTTTTTGGTTGAAACTCACAGAAGAAGACTAACTCTTGAAAGTTGTCTTCTAATCTCCACACTCTCACTGAAGCCTGTACATTGAAGCCATGAGAGTACATGTGCACACAGATCCAGATGCATGCACAATAAATACAGTTTTAAATGCTAGTGTCTTTTTCCCTCTGGAAAAGCCCGTCCTATTACTTTTCTTCTGTCTTTTTCCAGACTATTTATTCCATAGGCTTGTTGCATTCATCATGTAGAAAATCCATTAATTACATTTTTTACACATGGTCCTTGTTTCTTATATCCCATGCATTTCCTATAATTTAATATATTTAAGTTTCAAAGAGAAATTTTGATAAACATAATATATAAAAAAAATAAACTCTTGGTGAGCCAGGTGTTGGCGCTTGCCTTTATTTATTTATTTATTTATTTGTTTGTTTGTTTGTTTGTTTATTTGTTTACTAAAGATTTCTGCCTCCTCCCC
>NC_022026.1:31498451-31512080 GCF_000317375.1 Microtus ochrogaster
GATTTCAGTCTGGTGCTCGAAAGTGGGTCTCTGTCTCTGTCTCCTTTCATCGCCTGATGAAGGTTAATATCCAGACGTGGCGGAGAGACCTGCTCGCAGACATTGAGCATGCCTTTATTTCAAGTACTCAGGAGGCAGAGGCAGGTGGATCTCTATGTGTTTGAGACCGGAGTTGTCTATAAGAGCTAGTTGAAGGACAGGCTCCAATGCTATAGAAAACCCCTTCTCAAAAAACTAAAAACCAAAATAAGATAAAAATCTTGGTGACGTAATCTTATTCATGATCCTTATTTAGTTTTGGTATAGTCTTCTATGTGGAATGTTATTTGCATCGGGCATTTGAGTGCATTATTTATACATATAATTCTTACATCTCATTTTTAATATTGTGTTGTTGTTTTTAAAATGTCCACTGATTTTCTACTAGAATTTTATATATGTGACTATGACTTTTTGCTTCATGTGTGCAGTTGAGATATAATTATTCAATTCCTGATTCTGTTCTCAATCATGATAGAACAGTTTCAGATACTAAAGTAAATAAACATGCAGAGGTGATCTGTGAAGTTTAGCAAAAAGTATAATTAACTCTATTCCCATGTACTAAGTAAGCCCATTAAAAATTATACCATAGGTGAGAATATTCATTTCTAAGTAGTTGTTACCATTTTAATAAAGTATTTCTGTCAAAATTACCTAGTAAAATTAAAGTTTTTGGAATTTAGTGGTCTTAAGATACACTTTACAAAATGTGTTCTGTCTGTACAGCTGCAAAAAAAAAATCTCATTGTCCTTGTCATTGGGTATTAAAAACAGTTTTACCAATTGAAAAAAACAAAACATCCATATAATTCCAAAAATTCATCCCAGAAATATAACTGATAATTAGACTAGTGTGATAAAAATCTAAAAATCTCTTAAATCATCTTCACTTCATTTATAGATCCTAATAGCTTCCCTTACCTATGTATCATCTTTAAATTTTCTATATTACATGTTTTAAAATATTGGAAAATGCATAGAAATTATATTTTCTTTAAGCCACATTCTCACCATAAAAGCAGTTCCTCTAGAATGCAATATGATGTACGTTGTATTCCAACATACATAATGTCACTTTCAAATTGAGACTTTAATATAAGATATGAAAATAAATGACAAAATGTCCTATTTTATTGAATTTCCTATTCTGACAAAGCAGCATTATTAATTCAAGGGCAGAAGAAGAAAAAAAGAAAGATGAAAAAGAAATAAGTGCTTCAGTTCTCTGTAAATCTAAATTGCTGACACAATTGCAGATACTTATACTAACATAAAGTTGAATTTAACAGGGCCCTTTGGAATTTTAAACTCTCTGAAGAGTGAATCTAATGTTTGGTTTTGATTCTCTTCCAGGGAAGTTGTCAGTACTAAAATGTGAAACACAGGTAGGGATATAGTCTGTTTAGTGAACTATTTGCATAATAAAAATTAATAGCCAGTTTCACATTTGTGTCCAATTCATCGATTGTCCATGTAAAATACTGCATCATAAATTTATTGTCCACATATGTTAAAATTACATTTCTATCTTATTATATAATATTTGTAATGCAATAAAAACTGACAAGGCATTTGAGTACCCAGTAATAACTGGACTGAAGTTTAGAATATTTCTTTGGTACTTATATTTTAATAGTCATCACCAATAAAATAAAGTTTTTTATTTGCATGTGGTCAAGTACTAATAATTCTTACATAATCTTCTCAAGAACATTTGTTCAATGATATGATTCCTTTATCTGAATCAAACTCAAAAGTTGTCTTAATGCAGTGGACAATATAATTTGACTTCTATAATTGAAACACATACTAATTTTCTAATACAGACAAAGGAAAATAGTTTATTCATATGTAAATAAGGATGAAAATAGTTTAAAATGTGTAGACTACTTGAATAAAAACTACATACATATTAATTCAGAAGTGTTCTAATATTTTGATATTAAATAATAACAGATTATGTCTGTATAAGATTCAGAAAATGTTCCAAGCATCATCTTAAAAGAACTCTAAAACATCTACTTTAATCATTTTATTTCTAACCATACTAATTGCAGAATTAGAAAAGATAGACCAAATAAACTAACATAAAGAAGATTGTTAGATCACTGTGTGCAAGGTATCATTTTTGTCTACATGCATAAAATCATCAAAACTCAAAGAAAATATTGGATCATCACAGTGATCATTATAATAAGTAGAAAAGTTAATAAAGAGTAGAAAAATTCCAGAACCAGAGGATGTTTCTGTTTTGGTTAATAAGTTATATGACTATAAAAATGTAATTTATATTAACATTAATAGTTTATTTTTAATGAGGAAAAAGGCACATATAGTATTATATAATAAATGAATTGAGTTTTACATTTTTTCTAATGACCAAAAATCAAATACTTAAGAAAGAAAATTTGACAGTCTTTGTACTCCCTCACACAACATTTATAGATCACTTTTATTGTTCTCATTCCCGAAGTCAACTAATTGAATTGCCTTAGAAAAGTGCTGCTATTATGTGCACACTGCTCAAGCAATATTTATTTATAAACAAAACAGATAACTAATTTTAGGGAATATGCTTATGTGGCTTTTAATTTCTTATCTTAAAATGTGTATTGTTTTGCCTTACCAAAACTGTACTGTGAATTAGAATATTATTTATCAAAAATAAAGCCTAAGAGTGCTACCAAATCTTTACACCATTCCTACTTTACCATTATGATATAGATATCACTAAAAGGAGCTGGATGTATTCTAGAAAATATTGTTTCTATCCTTATTTTTATAAAAGGATATTCAAAAGTGCATGTATTGAGCTTCATTTCTGTCTCAGCCCTCTGTAGAAGAAAGACTGAATCTTAAACTTCTAAATATATTATTTGACTTTTATAACCATCAAATGTGAGCATCAATTTTTTAAATGTTAGTGGAAATTGGATAAGAAACCACATCTCAAAGGAGAACCACCAGAGTATGGAAGAAAGCTATTAATTTATTTCCCATTAGTGCCTGGAATTTCCTTTCACTGTTCATATCTATCTATCATCGTTTCTGCTTCTCAACTATGCCCATAAAAATAATTTTCTGAGTAAGAGACTAAACAGTATCATCTTGTGATTTATATGCAATTACTTATGTATAATTCAGGCTTTATTAAATAGTAATCAATTTGATGTAACAAGGTGGCTATCAATGAAGATTATGCTAAGTGACTATTAAAAACTAAAGCTCATTTGCATATATTTCATAAGCACTTCAGTGTTTATATTTTATCCTTTATTATATAAGATATTAATGAACAAGTCATAGAATTTTGAGGTCATGAATAACCTTGAGCCACTACTAGTTCCTATGCTTACCTTCAGTCATTGTTACACTTTACAAGCCTAGATGTTTGCCTTTGAAAAAATAAGTTAATTTCCTACATTTTAAACATAGTGCATATTTGACAAAGAATTAATAAACAGTTAAACTATAAATTCACCTGTGTTATCTTTTTATAATAGGGCCATTATGATATAAGCACTTTTATATGTAATACACATATTGTAATGCAGCATTATAAACACAATTAAAGTGTCTGTTTTCCTTATGTAGAAAGATATTTGTGTACATATTTACATTAATTTAAAAATTGCTATTGTTGTTAGTTCTCCCAGAGTATCCAGCTGGATGGATAAAACATAACTTGTTTATCTTTTTCTCAACTTTTTAAACATTGTAACTTTTAAATTTTTATTATTTTCTAGGTTAGAGAACGTTTCAAAGAGAACCCTTGTGTTTATGTTTTAATAATACTTTGAAATTATGTCTAATCAATAGTAAAGGAGATTCTTTATTTCCTATCATCAGCCAAAATTGTAGATAATGGTAATTTTTATTTTAATCTATTTGTAAGGCATGACACTTTTTAAAACAAATTATTTTTAATTATTTCATGTTTTATTTATTAAAAATTTTCACCTCTTCCACTTCTCCCATTTACCTCCTACTCCCCCTCCCCCTTCCTCTCCAGTCCTAAGAGCAGTCAGGGTTCCCTGCCCTGTGGAAAGTCCAAGGTCCTCTACCCTCCATTCAGGTCTAGGAAATCAAGTATCCAAACAGACCATGCTCCCACAAAGCCAGTCCATGCAATAGAATCAAAACCCAGTGCCATTGTCCTTGGCTTCTCAGTCAGCCCTCATTGTCATCCACATTCAGAGAGTCTGGTTTGATTACATGCTCTTTCAGTCCCAGTCCAGCTGGCCTTGGTGAGCTCCCATTAGATCAGTCCCACCGTCTCCATGAGTGGACGCACCCCTTGCAGTCCTGACTTCCTTGTTCATGTTCTGCCTCCTTCTGCTCCTCATTTGGACCTTGGGAGCTCAGTCCAGTGCTCCAATGTGGGTCTCTGTCTCTATCTCCATCCCTTGCCAGATGAAGGTTCTTTGGTGATATGCAAGATATCCATCAGTATGGCTATGGGATAAGGCCAATTCAGGCACCCTCTCCTCAGCAGCCAAAGGAACAAGCTGGGGACATCTCCTTGGACACCTGGGAACCCCTCTAGAGTCAAGACTCTTGCCAAACCTAAAATGGCTCCCTTAATTAAGATACGTACTTCCCTGCTCCCATATCTACCCTTCCTCCATCTCAACAATCCCATTCCCCCAAGCTCTCCTCAATCATCCCCTTCTCCTTTTTCTCTCCCCCTCTTACTCCCACCCCATCCACACCTCTGTGCTCCAAACTTTTTTTCTGGCAATATTGTCTACTTCCAATATCCAGGAGGATAACTATATGTTTTTCTTTGGGCTCACCTTTTTTAGCTTCTCTAGGATCCCAAATTATAGGCTCAATGTCCTTTATTTATGACTAGAATCCACTTATGAGTAATTACATACCATATTCATCTTTGGGGGTCTGGGTTATCTCACTCAGTAAAGTGTTTTCTATTTCCATCCATTTGCATGAAAAATTCAAGATGTCATTGTTTTTTTACCGCTAAGTAAAACTCTAAAGTGTGTATGTACCATACTTTCTTTATCCATTCTTCTATTGCAAGGCACAAAGGTTGGTTATTTCCAGGTTCTGGCTATTACAAATAGTACTACTATGAACATAATTGAACAAATGCTTTTGTAGTATGATAGGGAATCTCTTGGGTATATTCCCAAGAGTGAAATGGCTAGGTTCTAAGGTAGATTGACTCCCAGTTTCCTAAGAAACCACCACAATGATTTCCAAAGTGGTTGCACAAGTTTGCAGTCCCACAACAATGGAGGTGTGTTCCCCTTACTCCACATCTTCTCCAGCAAAGACTATCATTGGTGCTTTTGATTTTAGCCATTCTGACAGGTGTAACATGGTATCTCAAAGTTGTTTTGATTTGCATTTCCCTGATAGCTAAGGAGGTTGAGCATAACCTCAAGTGAAGAAGGAGCTGTGGGCTGCGTTCCTGCCACCCAGCTCCTAGACGCCTGGCTAGTTTATGCCCCAAAATAACAACACACATTGTATTCTTTTAAACACTGCTTGGCCCATTAGCTCTAGCCTCTTCTTGGCTAAGTCTCATATCTTGCCTAACACATACTTTGTAATCTGTGTAGCACCAGTCTTACCAGGAAAGATTCAGCATGTCTGACCTGGTGGCTTGCTTCATTGTGTCTGCCCTGGAGGAGAGGCATGGCGATTGCCTCTCTTCCTTCTTCCTCCCAGCATTCTGTTCTGTTTAATCTACCCACCTATGTTATAACCTATCAGGCCAAGCAGTTTCTTTATTAATTAACCAATGAAAGCAACAGATTGATATATGACACCCTCACATCATTCAAGTGTCTTTTGGGCATTTGAACTTCTTCTGTTGAGAATTCTCTGTTCAGTTGTTCAGTAAATCAACTGGGTTAATTACAGTTTTAAGGTCCGGTTTCTTGAGTTCTTTATATATTTTGGAGATCAGACCTGATGTAGGTGTGTCTTCTGTCTATGTGTTACTTTCACTGATCAAATAAAGAGATGGCCTTGGCCTTTGATAGGACAGCAGCTTAGATAGGCAGAGTAGACAGAACAGAATCCTGGGAGGAAGAAGGAAGTGAGGTGACATGCCATAGCTCTCCTCTCCGAGATGGACACAGGTGAGAATCCTCCCGGTAAGCCACCACCCATTAATAGAAATGGGTTAATCAAGATGTGAGAGTTATCCAGTAAGAGGCTAGAGCTAATGAACCAATCAGTGTTTAAATGAATTCAATTGGTGAGTTGTTATTTCAGGTGTAAAGCTAGCTGTGTAGGGAGCCGGGAGGGACGGAAAGCAGGCCTGCTTGCCTCATCTGTCACTATACAGACCTTTGATGTGGGATTGGTGAAGATCTTATCCCATTCAGTAGGATGACTTTTTGTCTTAATGACAGTGCCCTTTGCTTTACAGAAGCTTCTCAGTTTCAGGAGAGTGTGGTCATATTAATATTGAGGTCTTTATTCCATTTAGACTGCAGTTTTGTGCATGGTGATAGATCTATTTTCATTTTTCTACAGGTTGACATCCAGTTATGCCAGCACTGTTTGTTAAAGATGCTTTCTTTCTTCCATTGTATAATTTTAGCTCCTTTGTCGAAAATCAGGTGTTCATAGGTTTGTGGATTAATTTCCAGGTCTTTGATTTGATTCCATTCGTCAACATCTCTGTTTTTGTGCCAATACCAAACTGTTTTCATTACTGTAGCTCTGTAATAGAATTTGAATTTGAAGTCAGGAATGGTAATGCTTCTGGAAGTAATTTTATTGTATAGGAATGTTTTTGCTATCCTGTGTTTTTTTTTTTCCATATAAAGTTGATTATTGTCCTCACAAAGTCTGTGAAGAAATTTGATGTGATTTTTATGGGGATTGCATTGAATCTATAGATGGCTTTTGGTAGAATTGCCATTTTTACTATGTGGAACCTCCTAATCCAAGAGCATGGGAGATCCTTCCATTTTCTGGTATCCTCTTCAATTCCTTTCTTTAAAGACTTAAGTTCTTGTCAAATAGATCTTTCACTTCCTTTGTTAGAGTTGCCCCAAGATACTTTATGCTATTTTTGGCTATCGTGAAACATGATGTTTCTCTGATTTCCTTCTCTGCTTTTGTGTTCTTTATGTATAGGAGGGCAATTGATTTTTTGGAGTTGATCTTGTCTCCTACCACATTATTAAAGGTATTTATCAGCTGTAGAAGTTCTTTTGTAGAGTTATTTGGGTCGCTTATGTACACTATCATATCATCTGTAAACAATGAATGTTTGACTTCATCCTTTCCAGTTCGAATCCCCTTGATCTCCTTCTGCTGTCTTATTGCTATTGCTAGAACATCAAGCACTGTATTTAAGAGGTTTGGAAAGAGTGGACAGCCTTGTCTTGTTCCTTATTTTAGTGGAATGGCTTTAAATTTCTCTCCATTTAATTTAATGTTAGCTGTCAGCTTGCTGTATATTGTTTTTACTATATTTAGGAATGAATCTTGTATCCCTAACCTCTCCAAGACCTTTATCATAAAGGGGTGTTGAATTTTGTCAAATGCTATTTCAGCATCGAATGAAATAATCATATTTTTTGTCCTTAAGTTTATTTATATAATGGATTACATTGATAGATTTTCGTATGTTGAACTAGCCTTGCCTCTCTGGGATGAAGCCTATTTGATCATAATGTATAATTTTTTTGGATGTGTTTTTGGATTCAGTTTCCCAGTATTTTATTGATAATTTTTGAATTGCTGTTCATGAGTGAGATTGGTCTGTAATTCTCTTTCTTGGTTAAGTCTTTTTGTGGTTTGGGTCTATTTAAATTGTTCACCTGGTCTGGCTTTAATTTTATTATATGCCACTTATCTAAAAATGTCCATTTCTTTCACATTTCCCAATTTTGTGGTATATAGGCTTTTGTAGTAAGATCTAATGATTCTCATAATTTCCTCTGTGTCTGTTGTTATGTCCCCCTTTTGCTTTTTGATCTTGTTAATTTGTATGTTCTCTTTCTGCCTTATGATCACTTTGGATAGGGGATTGTCAATCTTGTTGATTTTCTCCAGGAATGAGCTTTGTGTCTCACTGATTCTTTGGATTGTTTTCTGTGTTTCTATTTTGTTGATTTCAGCCCTCAGTTTGATTATTTCCAGTCTTCTACTCCTCCTGGGTGAATATGCTTCGTTTTTTTCTAGAGCTTTCAGCTGTGCTGTTAAGTCTCTAACATGTGCTTTCTCCATTTTCTTTACGTGGGCACTTAGAGCTATGAACTTTCCTCTTAGTACTGCTTTCATAGTGTCCCATAGTTTTGGGTATGTTGTGTCTTTATTTTCATTGAATTCAAGGAAGACTTTAATTTCTTTCTTTATTTCTTCCTTCACCCAGGTGTGGTTCAGTAGCTGACTGATCAGTTTTCATGAGTTTATAGACTTTCTGGGGTTAGGATTTTCATTGAGTTCTAATTTATTCCATGGTGATCAAATAGTACACAGGTGGTTCTTACAATTTCCTTGTATCTATGTATGTTTACTTTGTTACCAATTATGTGATCAATTTTTGAGAAGGTTCCATGAGATGCTGAGAAGGTGTATTCTTCTTTGTTTGGGTGGAATGTTCTATAGATGTCTGTTAAGTCCATTTGGTTCATTACATCAGTTAGTTCTCTTATTTCTCTGTTAAGTTTCTGTCTGGTTGACCTCTCCATTGGTAAGAGAGGAGTGTTGCAATCTCTCACCATTAGAGTGTGGGGTTTGATATATGCTTTGAGTTCTAGTAGTATTTTCTTTACATATGTGGGTGCTTTTATATTAGGGGCTTAGATATTTAGGATTGAGACTTCCTCCTGATACATTGATTCTGTTATGAGTATAAAGTGTTCATCTCCATCTCTTCTGATTGATTTTAGTTTGAAATCAATTTTGTTAGACGTTAGTACAGACACACTCACGATTCTAGCCATGGGTGCTAAGCCATCTAAAATGATTCCCCTGGCCTCCCCATTGAGGCAGCTGCTGGAAGCTCTGAAACCTCATGCCCTGATTCCCTCCGCAAAACTATCTACATTAATCCGTCTTTGCTCCAAAACTTGGCCTAAGTACAATTTACAGGGTTCCTTCAGGTGGCCTTCTCAGGGTTCATTTGACCCCGATATTTTACAGGAATTGGCTAACTTCTGTCACCATTCAGCTAAATGGAAAGAAATGATGTACATTATGGCATTTTTTTTACATGGCCATTAAGACTGACCCCTTCGCTGCCTCTCACCGTTCACCTGCACACATGTTCTTATCAATGCCATCCCTCCAGGAACCCTCTGCTCCCACCATGGATCCTGCAGACAAACCTCCACTCCCCTGGCCTCGAGGGGCCACTCACTCTCGCTCTGCCTGGTCGAGCGACAGCGACAGCTCACCCACTCCCCTTTCCTCCAAGGTCTCTTCTAGGCACAGGAAGGACTCAGATAATGCCTCTAAACGTTCCCCTTCCAGGTCCCCAAGAAAGTCCCGTTCCCGTTCCAGATCTGCAAGGACTTTGCCTAGCCCCTCCGACAGAGTCCCTCCCAGATCAACTAACCATTTTCTTTCTAGATCCCCAAGAAAGTCCCGTTCCAGATCTGCGAGGACTTCACCTAGCCCCTCCAATAGAGTCCCTCATAAATATTCGTCCAACAGGTCGCGCAAGCAGCTGGAGGTTTTCCCCCACCACAGGTCACACAGGCAGCTGGAAGTGTCTTCCGACTCCTGTCCTTCCCCTCCCCGTCCTACACCTCCCCCTCGATCTTCCAAAGCCCCTCTAGGCTCCCGCCATCACTAATCACGACTATCCCGTTGTTATTCATTTAAAACATGCACACCTGAGGACATCAGGTTCCTAAAAGCCATCACAGCCTCCTGTCAGATTTGTCAAAAGTCAGATCCCAGCACCAAATATCGCAGTTTCCCTTTTCCTACTCACCAGGCCAGGGGCTCCCTTCCAGGAACCGACTGGCAGCTGGATTTTACTCATATGCCCACAGTCAGGAAAATTAAATACCTCTTGGTTTTGGTGGACACAATGTCTGGGTGGGTTGAAGCCTTCCCCACCTCTAACAAGAGAGCCCAGACAGTCTCTGATGTTCTTCTCCGAGAGATTGTTTCCCGGTTTGGACTCCCAACTTCTCTTCAGTCAGATAACGGCCCAGAGTTTACTTCCCAGATTTCTCAAAATCCGTCTAAAGCACTTGGAATCCCCTGGAACTTCCACATCCCGTACCATCCTCAGTCATCAGGTAAGGTAGAATGGACTAACCGTTCTTTAAAGGAAGCTCTCGTTAAGATGTCACAAGAACTCCACCTCGACTGGGTAAGACTTCTGCCCCTTGCTCTTCTCAGGCTTCGGGCTCTCCCAAAGGGCCCCCTTTTCATTTCACCCTTCGAACTCATGTATGGGCGGCCGGTTTTAACTCCTGGCCTCTCATCTGGAACCTCTCCCCTTCCTGATCACCTGCTCACTCCCCTCCTTTTCCACTTACATTCGCTACTGTGGGACTTCACAGATCACTCATTACCTCAACCATGTGCTAATACATGTCCACCGCAGGTTAAAATAGGAGATAAGGTATTACTCTCACCTCCAGGCAAACATCCCTCACCTCTTTCCCCTAAATGGCAGGGTCCTTTCAGAGTAATTCTTCTAACACCCACAGCTGCCAAGCTTGAAGGAATTCCTCATTGGATTCACCTGTCACATCTTAAACCATTCATCTCCATGGCTCAAGATAATCCTTCATACACGGTAACTCAAACAGGACCTTGTTCTCTTAAGTTCCAAAGGACACCAGGTTCAGCCCCCTCTACTCCAGTCTAAGGAAAACAGTGGTCCCATCCATCACTTAATCCTCCAGTGTTAACACACCCTCCCTTCTTTAAATTCCTAAATAACCATCCAGCTGTCATTACAGATATCATCATCAAATACAGAGTCAAAGGCTTAGGCAGTAAGCTGATTCTTAACAAAGTTCCTTGATATAACAGGTCAGTCACTGACTGCAGCAGTGAACCCTGAAATGTTAAGGAATATACGGTTAAAATCTATTTCTTTTAAGACATTTTCTTTAAGCTCCAGGATGCCAGCCCGACCCACCTAAACAAATCAAACACAAGTGGATCATTAACGGAATAAGTATCATTTAATATTTTTATCATTTTTAACCCCAGACCTCCTAAAACTCCCCCACCCAAAATCTCCCCTTTAATTTTCCAAACCTCCTCTCCCCTTTAATTTTTTTCTCTCTACTAATGCGACTTTTGTCTTCCAGCATCTTAACTATGACCAACTACTCAGGAGGAGCCAGACAGATGTGATTTCTTCAATCAGCCACCTTAAAATGCCACCAAACAGGACATAACCAACAGGACATCACCAGAATAATCAGACACTCCCTGGATCCCTTGACACCCAAAGGACATCGTCGGAATAATCGGATACTCCCTGGATCCCTCGACGCCCAAAGCCAGCAGGAAGCAGTCATGAGAGACCGGGCTACGCCCCCATTCCCTACCCTTTAAGACCCCCCAATTTTTTTTTAAATAAAACCAAAAGGGTGAAATATTGCTCCTTTTGGAGACTACAGCTCCCAGCATCCCCCTGGACTGGAAGCCGCACAGGCGCAGGGCATTTCTCCCAGACGCCCCTGTGTTCCCCGTTAAAAGCGGGGGTCGCCAAGAGGCCCCCTCTCCCCCTCTCTCATTTCGTCTCTTCACACTTGTCCCTTACTTGTTGTTACCCCCCCCATTAAACTGCACCCACGAGGGACCGCTGCGTCTCCGTGTCTCCTTCCTAACCCCACACCGCCATGTGTCTCACGTAACAACTCCACTCTCTAACCCCGCAGACAAGAAAGACAAGAAAGAATAACACTCAGTATGTGGCTACTTTGGCAGGTTTGGTTCACATTAACCAGTATCATTATTTTATATGATGCATTTTTATCCCCTTTGACCAAGTCAGTTACTGTTAAAATGTCTCATGTTGGTAGAAGGAAAAATGGTAGGGAAATAGATACTGTGGATTGTATAGCAAACCTACTGTTCTTATTTGGACATGGACAACACTAAAGTCTAAATACAGAGAGATTTACTCTGTTCACAATGAGCATATTTAAAAAAAAGAATGGCTATAAGGGTATATGAAGAATTGAGACCATTCCTTTTACCTCCTGAAATTCTTTTTACTTGTTATCATGAACTATTTTCTGTATGACAAATGTAGGAAATGAAAAATTATGATACCAGCCAGTCTTTTTTTATCAATGTCTCAACATCAGACAAGGAAAAAATTTATTTTTTCAATTATCATGTATTATCTTAACATAAGATTTAATGATCTTTCCAGTCAATTCTCTTTATTCATTTGAAGGAAATTAAAGTTATTTAGAAAATCATAAAAGTACTGTTTTGTAAATTTAGTGTGTTGCTGAAACTTTGTTCTTCTTAACATTTTATTTCATTAGCTGTACACATAATGTAACTATCACAGATCTCCTCCTCATCATCCTTACAAAAATATTAATTAGTCACCAATTTTTTTTAATTTTGTTATTTGAATAATATATAAATGTAATCACATAGTGTCCATATTAGCCTTTTGAATTCAACTTTTGCCCATCAAAGTTCTGTACAGCAATAGTTTATTTCTTTTTGTACTTTCATCGAGACATTGTTCATAAGAAGTCCTAAATATAACTTGTTTAATTATTAGCATTGTGAAAATATTTTAATTTTTCCTCTTTTTTGGTCAAAGCAAATAAATGTAGGAGAAATATATTCATACAAGTTCTGTGTAAATATAACTTCTTTTCTTTTAAATAGTCCAAATACATTGCTGGATCATAAGAATGTGACATTTTCAAATTTATTTCAAATAATTAACAAACATAGTAGATATTTAAAATTTATATGGTCATATTTTGATATTTGTATAATTCTGTGACAAATTCTCACAATCATTTTTCTAATTCATTGTAGACTACTGCCAACATACTATATATTATATCTCCATAACTTATTCAACTTGTAGCTATAGGTTCTCTTGAATTAATTAATTAATCAATCTATTTTTACATGTATAGAAGTTTTGCCTGAAATTAAATGCCCTCTATCTTTTATTCCTTGAGCATTTCTCACAGTTTCTCAATGCATTATTCTTTTGATCATGTTCTGACAATGCAACAATAAGATAGCAATAAGGATGGACATTAAGAAAACATGCTAAGGGAAATATACCAGTCCCAGAAGGACAACTGGTTCATAGTTGTACTTTCATGCATTGCCTGAAATAGTCAAACTCAAAGATTCAAGTAATATAATAATAGTGATCCGAGGACTTGATAAAAGAGGAAATGTGGGATAGTTGTTACATGGGTATAAATTTTTAATTATATATGATAAATGCGATATAGAAATCTGGATGCATATAGCTAAAATAAGTACATTATGAAATGATACATAAGCTTATTAACCATGATTTTGGTGATAAGCTGTGGGGCAATATTATTCAGTCCACATATTTCTGCATTGTATCAGAAGCCAGCCTCTTGAGCCAAAATAGCAACAGAGGTGCTAAAAGCATTT
>NC_022026.1:31519750-31521612 GCF_000317375.1 Microtus ochrogaster
TTTTTTTTAAGAAGAACATTTTTAACTTAAAAGATAGCATATGAAGGTAGGCAATATGTCATCTTGCTGATTTACCTGTGTTTACAGCTATGGTGAATTTATGTAACCACAGTAGGTAGTTTGTAAGTAATTCTCTATATTTGATCAATGCAAAGAAGTCAACACTTTGTTGTGTTACTAGGAAAAACAAAAAAAAATGCAAAAAATAAGTTTAACAGCTCACAAGGAATATGAAAAGTGTGTTTTCAAGATGACAAATCACTTTTCATGTATAACAACCAGTTTGTCACTTTATTTTGAAATGCATATTTCAAATCAAATCAAGAAACTACTTTTCTATTGGAATCAAATAGAATACTGTATCCATTAGTAATTAAGTGCTACCAAGCAATACTTTATTCAATCTTCAAAAAATTCAATATTCATAAATATAAATATCCCCCAAAAGCAGGTTCTAAGCTTTAATAATTATTTTAAATAAGGTTGCCACATAAAATGTAATACTAAATGAAAACAATAAATTGTCATTCAGAGTAGAATGAATTCAATTTGGGCTAGAGAGATGGCTCAGCCATTAAAAGTGCATACTGCTAAAACAGAGAACCAAAATTAGGTTCCCTGTCAGGTAGGTTTCCATAGCACATGGCTTAGAACCAACTATAATTGCAGTTCCAGAGTATGAGACACCTTTGGTTTCCAGATATACTTGAACTCATTTGTACACTTACTCTCTGGGTTTGTTTCAATATGACACATGCTAGAGTCATTGGAGAGAAAGGAGCCTCAGCTGAGAAAATACCTACATGAAATTGGGGTTTTTGATAGCCTGTAGGGCATTTTCTTAATTAGTGACTGATAAGGAAGGGCCAAGTACATTGTGGGTGGTGTCTGAGTTCTATAAGAAAGCAGGTTGCTTAAAGAATGGGGAGCAAGCCAGTATGGAGCACTCCTCCATGACCTCTGCATTAGTTCCTGCTTCCAGATTTTTGCCCTGATTGAATCCCTATCCTGACTTTCTCAAATGATGGTCAGTGATGTGAAACTTTAAGCTAAATAAACTTTATCCTTCCAGTTTGCTTTTGTTCATGGTATTTCACCACAACATTAATAAATCTAAGACATATACATACCTATGTATAGATACATGCACATGCATAATTAAAAATAAAAATAAAATATTTTTAAAAGGAAAGTTTTTAAATAATTACAATGCAAATGCTAGAAAGATCACTTACCACACACATTTGAGATTAGCTAAGATTATTCTGTGTATTTATTTAGTGTGTTGATACTTTGAATACCAAAATGTGGTTTGAACATGTTTCTAGATCACATTGGCTTCAGCTTTAAGGGATGGATTATGAATTCTGTTGGATCCAAGATATTGTAGGAGGCTGTTGTTCATTTCCAAGCTGCCCAGACTCCCTAGATAATCAGACCGAAACTGTATTATTTAAATCACTGCTTAGACTATTAGCTTTAGACATTTATTGGTTAATGCTTACATCTTAATTTAACCCATTTCTATTAATCTGTGTATCAACACATTGCTGTGGCTTACTGGCAAGTTTCTGGTGGGGCTACATGACATCTTCTTGACTCTACCTTCTTTTTCCCAGCATTCAGTTTAGTTCCCCTGCTTAGTTCCACTGTGCCATACCAACACACAAAAGCAGTTTCTTATTCATTAGCAAATAAAAACAACACATATACAGAACATCATCTCCTTTTTTCTGTTTAAATAAAAAGGAAGGTTTTAACTTTAACATAGAAAATTACATATAACAAAACATGTATCAAGCAAGAATTATAGTTATAATATTTATGTCTACTTTATTTTTATCATAACTAAGGAAAACTAT
>NC_022026.1:31521712-31524611 GCF_000317375.1 Microtus ochrogaster
TTTTTTTTTTTTTTTGTAATTTGGAGGATGCCTGAATAGAGATGCTAATTCAGGCCTATGTGACAGAGCTAGCATACAGAGCAGGAAGACATGACAAAATGAGCATAGAAAGGTGTGGTCAAAAGTGTAGACATGACTAAATCCCCTCACCTGGTTACCTAGGAAACAGAATGTTAATGACCATCCCCCTCAGTACACCTTGAGGGATAAAAGATATTTAAAATTTAAATGCACATGACTATCAGGGTTTGGATGAACCCTGAGACTCCCTTCTGATATTACTGTGTGAACTGTGTCTCCATTATTCTCATGCATCCACGCTGGTCCAGAGAGATAGTTTATGTTGAGGTTCAGGTCCCAACATAGTTATGCCCAAATTGAGGCTGACTGCTAAACCCCAAGAAATGCCAGTGACTAGAAGTATGAATGAGAACATGAGTAATCTGTGAGAAAAAAAAATACGACAGGTAGATACAAAAATCAAAATAAAAGGAGATAGAGGAAAACCCTGTGATCCAGCTTTCCCTACCCCCACAGAAAGGAATGCCTGATTCAGGACCACTGTTGCTGCAACCACTCTGCACTGCAGGGTGTCATTCTGCCTCCAGAGATTCCAGACAAAGAGACCCTGCAGGGCTGACTACTAAAACTACAACTTTCTGCAGCTTGAATCCTGTTTGCTTTGGGGCTGAAATGCAGCCTGAATGATTGACTGTTTTAGTCTCTGGGACACAGAATTCCTTTTGATTAAAATATTGGACCTGAGAACTAAGACCTAAGCTTTCCCTTAAGAGAAAAAAAAAAAGACTCAAAATAAGAAATGACTAAAATCCCTCCTCAGTTAAGAAAGGAGGCATCCTAAATATTTAATAACTGCTCAAAGACTGGGACTGGTATTTGATAACAGCAATATCATTGTACTCTTACTGCTATTGGCCTGATATTTGTAACTGCATACAAAATGTTGAGAAAAGTTGGCGTTGACTGATAATTCTGAGAATTATGACACTGACCTGATGATGTTTGCACATAAGATGTTAAAAATAGTTGGTATTGGCTAATAATTCTGAGAATTATAGAATTGACCTGATCATGTTTGTAACTGCTAAGAAAAGTTTGACATACCTTGTAAATATTGAGATTTAATGCACATGTTAAAAAATTTTAGATTTTAATGCAATGTAAAATATTTAAGAGGTACTCTAAACTACAAGAAGAAACATTTTCAACTCAGGTAATTCTATTCTTTCAATAGGAGATTATAGCCTTTGTGAGCATGACTAATCATAAAGCATTATAATTTAATCCTGTTAAAAAGTATTGTTCTGAGATACAGGGTCCAAAATTATATCTCTCATAATCTCTTTTTTTCACAGAGATCGGCAGTCAATGATGGCTTCAAAGTTTCTCCTTCCTAAAAAAATTAAGACAGGAAATTTGCATAAATATGCCTAATTTCCAATGATGGGTAATTTGAGGTAAAGGGAAAAGTCTTTGTCCAAGGCAGGTGTGATCTTCTGTTCTGTTGAAGAAGCACAGGTTTTTATTTTAAAAGTATTGAGAGAGAGAGAGAGAGAGAGAGAGAGAGAGAGAGAGAGAGAGAGAGAGAGAGAATTGTGAGGCAAAATTATAGGGGGCACATATTTATTCACTGTATCAGCAGCCAGCTTTTTATGTCACAATAGCAACAGAGGTATTAAAAGTATTTTCAGACTGGCTAACTCAGGAGCTCAGGATATGCTGATGTTATGCTGTTCCTTTCTTTGCAATTATGGAGATTGCCTGAGCCTGAGCAGAGTTGTCAATTCCAAGCTAGTGACAGAGCTGTGGATGTGACTTTAGTCCTGCTACCTCAGAAACAGAATGTTAATGAACTTCCCCCTCAGTTTATTTTGGGGATAAATGATGTTTAGAAAATAAAAGCAGGTGATTATCAGGATTTGAATGAACACTGAGACTCCCTTCCAATATTGCTGTGTGGACTGTGTTTCAATTATTCCCAGCCTCCACACTGGTCCAGAGAGATAGTTTATATTGGGGTTCAGGCCCCAGCAATAAACTAAGGGCCATGTGCTTATATCCATATTTACCAATTTGTAAAAATTAAATATGCAGTTTTATGTAATCTGTTTTACATGAGTACTTTTAATTTTTATTTTTTTTAAACTGTTTTTATTGAGATATTTTTTCTCTGTTCCCCTCCCTTTTCCCCCCTACACTCCTACCTTCTTTCACGTTTTCCATTCTCCCAATTTACTCAGGATATCTTGTCCTTTTCTACTTCCCTGGTATATTAAATCAATGTATGTCCACTTAATGTCCTTACTGTTGTCTAGGTTCTCTGGATTTGTGAATTGTAGGTAGGCTTCTTTACTTTTGCCTTTATGTCTAAAAGCCACTTATGAGAGAGTACATATGATATTTTCTTTATAGGTCTGGGTTACCTCACTCAATATGATTTTTCTAGATCTTCAAGATGTCATTATTTTTTTTCTGCTGTGTAGTCCTCTATTGTGTAAATGTACCACATTTTCCTTATCTATTCTTCAGTCAAGAGACATTTAGGTTGTTTCCATGTTGAGGGTGTGACAAACAATGCTGCTGTAAAGATAGTTGAGCACATTTCCTTGTGGTACAATTATTCATCCTTTGAGTATATACCCAAAGGTGGTATTGTTTGGTCTTGAGGTAGGTTGTTTTCTAATTTTCTGAGAAATCACTATACTGAAATCCAAAGCAGCTGAAGTGTTTTTTGTTGTTCCTTTGGAAACTACAACTCCCAGACTCCTCCTGGACTACGGATACCTGTGCGCACACCTGCGCACAGGTATGGGACATCCTTCCCAGACACCCTTGGGCTCCCCGTTAAAAAGGCAGGGCCACACGAGGCTCTCTCTCC
>NC_022026.1:31532025-31547462 GCF_000317375.1 Microtus ochrogaster
ATCCATACCAATGCATATACCTATAGCATATCCCCATTTAAATGTAAATAAACATTTATAAATAATATTTTGAAATTTGAGCATATTTTTCTTCAAACTACTTACTGCTGTTTATTGGGCAAAGTAATTTTTGGGGTGTTTATGGAGACCTTTTAGTTGGTCTTGGTCCATTAAACCACATTAGTCTGGAAGGATTACACAGGTTCTCATTCTCTGTGGAAAAAAAAAAAACAAAACCTATTTTCCAAAGCAATATATCCTTAGATTCAAATTCTGAAATCAAGATATGTTTATGTTTGTTATTGTAGCTGTCCATACAATGAAATATCTCTCTGTACTTGGCTCCTTCATAGTCAAAAACATCAAGGAAAATACAATAATATACATAATCCTGACTCTCTCTATATAGTCTCTGTATATATTCCATCTTTACATTGCTTATTTGTTTTTACCTGTGGCTTTTTAATATTTTGTATTATCTTTACTCATTTAATCTATGACTGTCTGTACTCTGTCTTTTTAAAGACTTTGTTTTATTTCTTTTTTAAAACGATTTATTTTTCTAACTCCCAATACTCTTTTTTTCTTTCTCTCTCAAGCCTACATACTTTATTCAAGACTGTGACCCATTTAGAGGCCTTTTTCATCTGAATTTGTCTTTAGTTTGTATCTGTAATCCTTTTTCTGACCAGAAGTGTTTCTTAAAAAGCTAAGCAACATTACTATTTCTAAGGCTGTTTTGCCTTTTGGATCCTCCCAGTCCAACATGTAAGAGGAGGTCTGTTCACTGCCTCTGATAGCCATTCTCTCCATCCCACGTCCAGCATCTAGTTGCCACAGGTCTGTGTTGTCATTAAGCAAATCTTAGCACTCTGCTCATAAACCCCATTTTAAATGCTCCATGGGCAGACTTCCAGAAACAGTCAGAGTTTATACTGGCAACATGGCCCCGGAAGCTGCAGTTTCAAAATTGTGTGGCTTTTTTTCTGCTATCAGTTGCTGAATGAGTAAGACCTCTTTTAAAGAAGCCCCAGCATGCCACCAGCAAGCAAAGCCCATTAAAAAAAAAAGCCACTAAAATTTGTTTTTTAGTGTCTAGAATTTTATTCTAAGCCCTCTCAGGTTTCATGATGTATTAGCTAGCACATATTGGAGTGCCAATTTGTAGTAGGAGGCTGCTTTGGGTTAATTTAACATCTGAGTTATCCAGAAATGTGCTTAAACTACTGGCCAAACAATATTGCAAATAATATGTTTTTTGTGTGATTATTTTGGGAATCTGGATGTCCAGCAAATGAATGAGCAGCCTCCTACAACAACAAGCCCAACATCATTGAATCAGTTAGAGAAGTCTATGGGCACCACTGTATGCTGTTTTAACCAATGACTGCCAATATGAGCTGGACCTTTAAAGTAATTTAAGTACTGAATTTCCTATTATTTTTCTCATATTAACAGGTGGGCAAATAACTATCTAGCTAAGTGTATGGTTTAAATTTTTTTAAATAAATAGATTACTTGCTATTATTTAATAACACTACTAGTTTGCTAATCTTTCACTGTCTTCCTCATTAAGGAGTTATTATACATATCAATATTCTAACTGCTAATATTAATATATGATCTAAGAAAGAATATCTATATTAATTTGCATTCCTATGACTTTAAGGACAAATGCATAAGTAACATATCACTGGCTTAGTACGAGAAGTCAAGATAAAGCAATATTCAATATGTAACACAATTTATGCTCTAAAACTTTTATGGCATGCCTGAATTATTAGCTTTTAAAACTGTTTTACTACATCTGACATATCTCCTGGGCACTAAGAACTAAAATGAAATCTTTTGTTGTTTAATTTTTATATTCCAAAACACAAAGAAACCTCTCTGTGTGCAGTCTTTTATAAAGTAGACTTGAAAATGTACATTTCATTCCCCAGTAACTATCTGTGAAATGAACTCTAAATAAAGTTAAATTGAATGACAAGCAGATTTTAAGAAGCTGATTTCTTCAGATAGAGTACATAAAGCTTCATCTCCAATACTTTCTTAATCTAATCATCATTAGAAAGAATATTTTCCTATTTGGGCTAAATGTGTTATCAAGAGAACATAAGATCATAGCCAAGAAAATGACAGATTAAATTATGGAATGAAAATGTCTTTATTAGTTTGTTGAAAAAAGTTTATTCTTACTCTCGTATTACTGTCAAAGTACAAAATAATTTGGACTATGAAATGTTAATTTTATTGTGTATATGTGAAATTTACATTATTATTGTGTGAGATATATTCAGAAAATACTAAGGTTGCTATTCCAAAATATTGAATTAGTTCTATCATCTCACATATCTATATTTTTGTGACAAAGACAACTAAAATGTACTTTAAAGAACTCCAAATACAGTTTTTCAATTTTAGTTTCTATGGTCCTTTAGATCTCTAGATTTATTGCCTAACATATTTGCTATGTTGTACCTTATGAACAGCATAGCCCTGTTTCTCACTCTCTCCTACCAGGAGTATTCACAATTTCACTATTTATTTGGTATTTTTAAGAAATTATTCTACATATAAGACACAATGCATTTCCTTTGTTGTCTAGCTTATACTGTGTGTTTTATCATGTTCTGTATCAATATCTCTATGTCTTTGAGATTAGTACACTAATATAGCATTATAATAATCTTATACTTAATATGAATATTACATGATTACTAGGGATGATTTATTTTTCAGAATTTACAATATTGCTAAATGGTACAAAATTGCATTACATTTGTTTTAATCTGTCTGTAGCTAGATATTTTGGTTGCTTCTACAGTTTGCTATTATTAATAAAGATGTGATGAATTTTGGAACACAGTTAGCTAAGTAAGTATAGTAATTTCCTCTTCAAGAAATTGATATTTTGAAAGTTTATGAACTTTCATCCATCCAACTGCTTCCTTCCAATGGTCAACTCTGAACATGACCTGGGGAGGAGCTAGAATAATGTTCAGGAATAATGAAACTGTTTTTCATGATTGTACTAGAATTTCAATTTCCCACTTTCATCATTGTTTTTATCTTCTCATTTTGAAAATTTATTTTCATGTTTATGGTATCATAATGGTTTTACTTTATATTCATTGATGATTAGTAATATTATTCATATTTGCATAAGTCTGTTAGAATTTCTGTTCTATTCTTTTGTCCAATTTTCATTTTTTCATAACAAGTAGATTTTATTTATTGCCAAATAATTTCAAAGTACTCTACAATAACCTTGACAATTAACCCCTTATCAGATTATGGGATTTTGAATTACACTTCTCTCTTTTTAAATTATATTGACTTTTATTAATTTATGATTTGTATAGAAGCTTTTTAGATTTATGAAATCACTTTTAACTATTTTGTAGCTTGAAATTTAGGTGTGATGGCCAGAATATAATTAATAAGGCCAATTCAGTGGATATTTTCTTTATGTTCTCTTCTCTAAGATTTTTATGATTCAGCTTGTACATTAAGGTCATTTCACTATGAGTTGATATTTTGTGTATAATGTAAGAAAAGTATCCAGTTATACTAATTTGCACACAGAAATCAGTCTACTTAGGACCATTTATTGAAAAAAAATTATTTCTCACATACTCTTGATGTCTTTCTTTAATGTTTCCTGACTACATATGTTTGGTTTTACTTATGGAAATTTAGTATATTCTACTTTGGTATACTGTATCTATTCTATATCTATGTTTGTGGTGTTATAGTACTGTTATCTTCTTCTGATTTCTATAGCTTTGCAGTGTAATCCCTTTATAAAGCAGGGAGACTCTAGCCTTATTTATTTCTCATTGTTTCTTCTGTTATCTGGAATTTTTTGTTCTGAATTGTTATTTTCTTGTTCTTTGTAAACTCTTAAATTACTTTTCTGTGTTTAATTTTAAAAATTCATTTTATTTTTAATTAAAACACTGCCTGTCTCCAACCTTTCCCACATCCCCTTACTACCTCTCAAACTCATGGATTCTTTTTCTTTATTACTGTTACATGCAATAAATGGACTTAGAAGGATATATATATATATATATATATATATATATATACACACACACACACACACACACACACACACACACACACACACACACATTCATTCATCCCCATCTTGACTTGTTGATGACTTATATTTTCCAACCCAAGAGTATCCAAGTATTTTCTATTTTGTCAATTATGGGCATGCCCTGGTGCAGGGGTTATAGTATGTACATAGCCCAGACAAGAATAGTGGAGGGTGTTCACATATATGACTATATGGAGGCCCTCACTCTTGTGTGCTTTTTTGTAGTTAGAGGCTACAAGGTGAAAAGGCTCCATATTAGAACAGTGATAAAAGCCTATACTGAGACTCCACAACCTGGAGCCTCTGGAGGGAATCAGATAGTGATGAAAGACATAATCTTTTTAATGCTGGTCACTGTTGTTATTTGTAGGCACCATATTTGAATAAGATTATTGTTTGTTTTCTCCATTGGCAGCTTGCATAGATCCTTAAACTACTATGAAATCTAGTGCTTAGGGAAGAGGCTTTTAGGTCAGATCCAACTCAATACCTCACAGTGCATGGTGCTTTAAGAAATAGGGACTTACCTTTAATTTCTGGAAGTCATCGAAGAGCGACAGCAAAAGCCTATATTATTTTGAAATCCTCTTGTACTCCCCTTTGAAGATTGAAAGAGGCTTTCACATTTTTCAGAGTGGGTTTTTGTTAAATACTGTATTGCTTTGGGAGTTAGCATAATCACATCAAGTGTATAACTTCTTTTAAACTGTGTGTGTTTATTTATGTGTTTGTGGATAAAATAAACTTATATTTGTTGTCTAAAATTATAGATTTATGTTCCCTATAGCTCTTTCAAACATCTTTAGTGTTATTTATCTCTCTTTCCAAACCTCTACTTCTGTACTGTCTTCCATTTCTACTCTACAAATTAAAGTTCTCCCTTTCCCCCAATTTCCTGTTCACATTTACAAATTTGTATCCTGCCATCATCCTTTCTCAAGATCACCCATACCTTTTCAACTTCACTAGTTTCTGCTATTATTGCAAGTTATGCTATTATCAACACAGTTGAGTAAGTATCTATGGAACATTATTTTATGTGTATGAGTATTTTCTCTGCATATATATATGACCACCACATCATGCCTGGGGACTATCGGTGTTGAGAAGAAGACACGGGATTCTCTTGAACTGGAGTTACAGATTGTTGTGAGACATCATGTTGGTTCTAGGAATCAAAACTGAATCCTCAAGCTGATTAGGGAGGGGGACTTGATCGGGGGAGGGGGAGGGAAATGGGAGGCGGTGGCGGGGAGGAGGCAGAAATCTTTAATAAATAAATAAATTAAAAAAAGTGGAACAATGTTCTAAATCTCTGAACTATCTCTCCAGCTACTTTCTTTCCCTTTTTATATCACCTTAAGACACTGACCAAAGCCCTAACCATATTACTTTGAACACTCTAAATTTTCTTAATATTTTCTCTGAATATTTCCCCTCCCCACCTTCTAAACATACATGGAGACTTCCATTGCTAATCCTACTTCAAAAGTGGTGATTTTTATTATTATTCTTTCCCATTTTGCCCAGTTCCTACACAATTTAAAGATTGTGTGCCCTGTGTTTTTTCCACTCTAATTCTAGAAAAATTGTTTTCAAGTTCCTTCTAAGTCTATATAGAAACTCATTTTATAAACATAGAATTTTGCAAAAAGGGAATTCTGCTTTCCCAGTAATATTTATCTTGCTCAATTCTTTGAAGCCAAAGTCCCTGGACATGGTGTCATGTGACACAACTCACATTCCTGCCACCAACCCTACCAACTGAGCTACATCCCAAGCCCCATGCCTACTCATTCATAACTAGCTACCTGACAATCTTGTAAGAAAAAAATATTGTGATTTCTATAAGTATTGAATTGAATCTGTAACTTGCTTTGGGAAGTTGGGGCATTTTAAATGACATTTAATAATCTAAACTTTGAACTCAAGACTTTACCATTTGCTTGTGTTTTCTATTTCTTACATCTTAGATATGAGCTTAATTGAAAAAGTAGACATTAAGTTCATATAAATATTTTAGTTGGTACCATTATAAATGCAATTATTTCTATAATTTTCTTTGTATATAATTTATCTCATATTCCCATTTCCCATACTCCTGTGATAAAATTCAGCTGGTATGATTTTTTCACCAATGACAGTTACTGATCATTGAAAAAGAAGAAATTTGTCACTTTTAGTATTATTCAATCTTAATATAATTTCATTCATTATTCCAATATACTTTGCTATTTATCTAAAAGCATTTCTGTAATCATTGAATATTTAGACAATATCATCCTATCTTTTAAATAAAGCACCCGAAATATCAATGCCCTAAAACAAATATTTGTTTTTTGTACGTAATTTGGCTATTGGTCAGTTGTCACTCTGCTTTGTACTTTCTTCATCTAGATAAAATAGTAGCCTCTGACTATAACACATTCAGAAAAATATTATTTTTGTGAAGAAAAGAAAAATACATACAAGAATCTGGCAGGTAACACAGTTTCTACTCAGAAGTCAAATCAATTGGGTAAAATAAATAATATTGCCCAGTACAACATCATTGAGATAAGAAATGGGGTCATCAGAGACACTGTGAATCAAATATGAACAAGAAAGGATGTACAAAGGCATTCACTGAAAAAAGTAAATAGATAAGTAGAAAATGCACAGTGAAACATATTTCAACTTGGTGATCACAAACATTCACTTTGCCTCCTCTTGCATTATATATATATATATATATATATGTATGTATATATATATATATACACACACACAAATTTAAGAAATGACTAAATTACAATCTTAATGCTAAATACCATGGAATATGCTTTCTACCAAGTCCACATGGAGATATTCATTAAAACAAGAAACTGAATTGAAGACATACTTTCCACCCTTCTGAAGATTGAATGAGTACAAATATATCAGAGACGCATTCTTTTTTTAAAAAAAAAGATGGATTTATTTATTATGTATACAATGTTTTGCCTACACGTGTCCCCACAAGGCAGAAGAGGGCACAAGATTTAATTTCAGGTTGTTATGAGCCACCATGTGGTTGCTGGGAATTGGACTCAGGACCTCTTTCTGGAAGAGCAGTCAATGCTCTTAAGCTCTGAGCCACGTCTATGGCCCACCACCCTGAATGTGCCTGATCTCATCTGATCTCGGAAGCCAAGCAGAGTTGGGCATGGTTAGTGCTTGTATCGGAGACCCATTCTTAAAGTAGGGAAACACAAACTTTAATTACTTACTGGTCAATAAGAATTCTATAATATGGTAAAGAGGGAGATCGACAGTTAAGATCAATAGCTGTTAGAGGATCCTAGCTTAAGTGCCAGCACCAAAAGACAACTACAAGTATCTTTAACTCCACTTTTAGGAACCGCAATACTCTATTCCTGCCTCTATGGGCACCAGTCATACATATAATATGTAGATATATATGCAGGCAAAATAGCTATATATAATGCAAATACCACATGCACAATGTAAAATTTAATTGAACAAAATTTCTAGATAGGAATTTTTTCTTTATTTTTGCTTCATATTTGCTTACTAGGAGGATATTTCAGGCAATTCTTCTTTGTTCTTGTTTCTACTTTATAGAAATTGCTTTTTTTTTCAATCAAAAATCTCAGCCACATATAAGGACATAAAAGCATGTTTTTTTTTACTCTAGTAAGTTTAATATGCCAAGAGTTTCCCTTAAAACTGTTTTCAAAATATGCCTTTTTACTATACTTAGAGGTAGTTTGAACTTACTAAGCTTCTGTTATACCAAAGTTATTTTAATTAGCTTAAAGTTTATTCTGACTATGACTTAAACCTGCTAAATGTTTTTAATAACTCTTGTGACCTTTTTGATCATGTATGTCCTAGATTTTGTCTTTGATGGAGGCTAAGTAACAACTATCTTAATTGGATTTTGCTACTCAAAGCATTTTATTAAGTTTGTCTTCCCTGTCCTTGATATTAAGAACATGATATCTTTCTCTAGTTATGCCCTATTTTTTCTTATAAAGTATTCAAATTTACCTTTAAAAATATTTAATAATTTCATATATTAGTTCTATATTTATATCATTTTCACAAATCCTTTCTAACTCCTCCCATGTCTTCTTTCCAGTTCCTCTTAAATTCTTTACCTCTTCTTTGTTTATTGTTGCTTGGTTTAACAACACACACACATCTCACTAAGTCCATTTAGTATTGCTCTTAAATGAATGTGTTTAGGAATATTTACAGCATAGTAGAGATTTAATAATGTATCGGGGACATGTGCTTATAGAGAACTGATTCTACTTCTCTCAATAGCACTTTATATAGGGGTGGGGATTTGTGAAATTTCCTTCATCCACATCAGCAGGTCTTCTTTAAACAACCATATAGTTGAGATTTCATGTGTTAAACTTTCCTGTCAAGTCATGAAGACATTATATCTAGAGTTAGGCACCCTGATCCTCTGGCACTTATAATCTTTTCATTGTTTCTCTTGTCATGATCCCTGTATCTTAAGAGCAAAAATAAATGAATTGGGGATTGAGACCAAGTAATTCTCTACATTTTGAGCAGTTGCTGAATTCTGTAATGGTTTCTGCCTTTTGCAAAAGGGAAGCTTCCCTGATGAGGAGTAAAAACTACATTTATGTAAGTGTATAAGTGTTTAGAATGTAGTTAGAAATTATACTGGTTTAAGAGAAGTGCCAATAGTAGTTCTTCCTATAGATTCTATGGCCTCTCCAGCCACTGGTACCTAGTTATATTTATAGCAGCAGATATGAATTTCATATAAAATGGGCTTTAAGTACAATTAGGCAGATGATCATTGCCTCCAAGCTAAAAGTGTTACTATAGAACTATTGAGTCTATCTTACTAGGTGAGTTATTGTTATAAAAGATGTTCATTACCTCCAAGCTGAAAGTGCTGCTATAGAATTACTGGGTGTATTTTACTAGGCAAGTTATTGTTATAATGTAAAGGTGTCTTTCTTTTGGGCCATGAGAGCTTGCATAGTGCCGCCTGATACTATAAAAGTAAGTTCTCAGGGAGGAGATTTCTATATAAGTTCCAATTCAATTACTTCAAGTCTGGAATATATAACAATAAATGGAGATACATAATCTTTATAGGAAGAAAGAGTAATAGTGCATAATAATAAAATCTACCATAATCTCCCAGTGGAAATTTTAACATAAAATGAAAATAATCAACAAGTACCTCATTACTACTTATTTTCTCAATGGGCTCTAGGAGCCTTTTCTCATGACCACAAATGATTACCAGTAGAATTGAGTGTAGTGATATTTTGTTTGTGCATTAACAAATAAAGTTTGCCTGAAGATCAGAGGCAGACCTATCCACACTAGTTAGACATAAATCCCAGGCAGCGGTGGCACACACCTTTAATCCCAGGACTTGGGAGGCAGAGGCAGCTGGATCTCTATGAGTTCAAGACCACTCTGGGCTACACGAAATTGATCCAGTCTAAAAGAGAAACAGAGACAGGCAGTAATGGCTCATACCTTTAATCCCAGTACACCACAGTTAGAGAAAGGAAGGGATATGACTGGGCAGAGACAGGAATGTAAGGCAGAAGGAGAGAGGAGTTCAAGGCATTCAGTCTTAGGACTTGTAGAGAGAGGATACTCCACTCAGTCTGACGATTTTATAGAGGTTAGAAAGAGTGGCTGGCTATTCTGCTTCTCTGATCTTTCATTTTTCACCCCCTAACATCTGACTCTGGGTTTTTGTTATTAAGACCAACCAGAGCCCATGCCACATCTGAGTACACATTTCTAGATTTTAAGTATTCCCAATACTTATCAAGGTATGGAAACAAATTGTTGATTTTCCCATGGATGGTGATAAAAATCCCCTGAAATCCCCAATAAATAGTGCATGTCCCCTTTTCACTACAGGTAACGTAATAGGAAAACAACAGCAATGTGATTATAGAAGACTGACAGTGCTTTGGAGAAGAAGAATAGGAATATGAACACAACTATAGACAGGAAAGAAGGGAGGAAGGAACGAAAAAAAGAAAGAACGGGAAAATTTATTGTAAGTAGTACAGCTGAAAATGTGAAACAGAGAAAGGAAGCATCAAGCATTGAATAACTTCTTTCCATAAGCCACCACTTAACGTACGGCATAATTATCCCAAAAAAGTGTATTATAAGTTTTAGCTTAACAATTATAAAATCATTATTTACAGTTGTCTCACCAAACTGAGTTTCAAGCTCATATTTGTCTCTCCTTTCCAAGTCTTTTGCTATATATTTAAAGCATAGTTGTATTGTCATATCAGTGGTGTTTTCATGGATGTGGATAAAATTTTAAGGTATTTTTGGTGATCCTGAATCAAACAACCCTTAATAATTCACTGGGTAAAGAGTATGGGAATTTTTTTCAATGATTGAAAGAATTATGTGCTAGAGATATTTTTAATTTAGAAAGACGTTTTGACTATGTTGGCCAACAAATAAATTCTAGCCTTCAGTTCAATTTAAATTTGTGTATTAAATATCTTCTGTGTTTTTGTCAATAACAAAAGGAATAAGATATGGTCTTTGATTTTAAATCATTTAGACAATTAAAAATAAAAAGCGAAACAATTTAGTATATATTTAAGATTCTATAATGTTTTTAATTAAATTAAAATACAAGGAATGAGAGTTTTCCAGGGCAGTTAGAGATATGAACTCACTACAGTTTTAACAGAATGCAGAGGACTCATGTGAGCTCCAGCCAGACAAAACTGCAGAACACAGATGGAAGGTAGGCCAAAGCTTAGTAACTATTGGTAATTGATAACTGGCAGAATTGGCACAGTCAGTTTTCTCAAAGAGTGTAGCTCCTGGTAGGTCAACCATGGTCAATTAGGTGGTCACATATACAAAAGTGTATATGTACAGTACCAATTGGATTTAATGGGTTTAAGTTGTAAGAAAGGACACAAAGTTGGGTGGCTATGAAGTATTAGGAAGATGTGAGCGAATTGGGCAGAATAAGAATATTATCAAAATACAGTGTATGAAATCTTAAAGAATTAATAAAACACACATTAATCATGTAAGATATAAAATGTTCTGTCACAAGAATTCATGCATACATAGTAAGTTAATTTCCAGTACTCATGCACTACTTTTATCTCAGAGAAACAAACATCTTGTCTTAGTTAGAGTTACCATGGCTAAAACAACTTGGAGAAGAAAGGGTTTATTTGGCTTATACTTTCATATTACTGCTCACCATCAAAAACAATCAGGACAAGAACTCACACTGGGCAGGATTCTGGAGACAGGAGATGATGCAGAGGCCATGAATGAATGTTGTTTACTGATTACTCCTGTGGCTTTGCTCAGTCTACTTTCTTTGAGAACCCAAGACCATCAGCCTGAGGGTGGCAATACTCCCAGTGTGATAAGACTCCCCATCAATTACTAATTAAGAAAATGTACTACAGCTGGAATTATGGAGGCATTTTTTTCAATTGAGGTTCCATTATTTCCTTTGACTTTAGCTTGTGTCAAATTGATATAAAATTAACCAGGCAATCTTTTTTTCATAAATTAAGAGAATACAGAGAAAGAATCAAGAAATTTTGAGAAAAAGATGTGAAAAATTTGTGGGTTTTTTTTTTTTTTTGCCTTTCTTGCCTTTCGAGACAGGGTTTCTCTATCTCTAAATGTTTGGGAACTCACTGTGTATATCAGGCTAATCTTAACCTCAGAGATCATCCTGCCTCTTGACCCCAAGTGCAGGAACTAAAGGCATATGCCTGGATGATTTGTTATAAATTTTAATAAATCAACAAATGTATATAGCCAGATTAATTCATATAAATGAAATACAAAAGCAATAACAGTCATAAATAATTTTATAGTTGTATAGAATTTTTTTTAATTTTTCCATTCAATTATCTACACTTTCTTCCCTCCTCCCAATCCCCTCCCACTCCCACACACCCACTCCTCCCTCTCCCACCCTGCTAAAGAGAGGGCAGGGAACCCTGCCCTGTGGGAAGTCCAAGGCCCTCCCCCCTACATCCAGGCCTAGGGAACTGTGCATCCATATAGACTAGGGTCCCAAAAGCCAGAACATGCAGTAAAATCAAGTTCCAGTGCCTTCATCAATGTCTTCTCAGTCAGTGCCCATTGTCAGCCACAATCAGAGAGTCCAGTTTGATCACATGCTCATTCAGACCTGGTCCAGTTGGATTTGGTGAGCTCCCATTAGAACTGGTGCACTGCCTCAGTTGGTGGACCAACCCCTAGCAGTCCTGACTTCTTTGATTGTCTTCTCCTTCCTTCTGCCTTTCAAGTGGACCTTGGGGGCTCAGTCCATTCCTCTGATGAGGGTCTCTGTCTTTGTGTCTATATCCACCAGTCACCTGAGGAAGATTCTATAGTGATATTCGAGATAATCATCAGCGTGAAAGTGGGGCAAGGACCGTTCAGGTACCCTCTTCTCTGCTGTCCAAGGACCTAGCTGGGGACATCCCCATGGATACCTGGGTTCCCCTCTAGAGCCAAGTCTCTTTCCCACCCTAAAATGGATCCCTTAAATGTAGGCATCTTCTTCCCTGCTCCTATATCCGCCCTTCCTCCATCTACAACCTGCCACACTCACAAGCTGTTGCCAGTTCTTACCTTCTCCTTTCCCTCCCCCCTCTCCCCTTTCCTCCCACCATCACCCCCACCCCTGCCCCAACCACAAACTTTTCACAACTTTTGCCCTGCAATCTTGATTGCTTCCAATTTCCAAAAGGATCTATAAATGCTTTTCTTTGGGCTCACCTTGTTTGAATTCTCTGGGCTTATGAACTATAGGCTTAATGACCTTGGTTTATGGCTAGAGTTCACAAATGAGTGCATACATACCATATTCATTTTTCGGGTCTGGGTTATCTCACTCAGGAGAGTGTTTTCTATTTCCATCCATCTGCATGCAAAATTCAAGATGTCATTGTTTTTTTTACCACTGAGTAGTACTCTAATATATGTTCCGCACTTTCTTTATCCATTCTTCCATTGAGAGGCATCTAGGTTGTTTCCAGGTTCTGGCTATTACAAATAATGCTGCTATGAACATAGTTGAACAAATGCTTTTGTAGTATGATAGGGCAGCTCTTGGGTATATTCCCAAGAGTTGAATTGCTGGATACTGAGGAAAGTTGATCCTGAAGTTCCTGAGAAACCGTCACACTGATTTCCAAAGTGGTCGCACAAGTTTGCATTCCCACCAACAATGGATGAGTGTTCCCCTTACTCCACATCCTCTCCAGCAAAGGCTATCATTGGTGTTTTGGATTTTAGCCATTTTGACAGATGTAAGATGGTATCTCAAAGTTGTTTTGATTTGCATTTCCCTGATTGCTAAGGAGACTGAACATGACCTTAAGTGTCTCTTGGCCATTTGAACTTCTTCTGTTGAGAATTCTCTGTTCAGTTCAATGCCCCATTTTTAATAGGGTTAATTAAAATTTTAAAGTTTCTAGTTTCTTCAGTTTTTTATATATTTTGGAGATCAGACCTTTGTCACATGTGGGGTTGGTGAAGATCTTCTCCCATTCAGAAGCATGCCTTTTTGTCTTAATGACAGTGTCCTTTGCTTTACAAAAGCCTCTCAGTTTTAGGAGGTCCCATTTATTCAATGTTGCCCTTATTGTCTGTGCTGCTGGGGTTATATGTAGGAAGTGGTCTCCTGTTCCCATGTGTTGCAGTCTACTTCTCACTTTCTCTTCTATCAGGTTCAGTGTGTTCAGATTAATATTGAGGCCTTTAATCCATTTGGGCTTGAGTTTTGTGCATGGTAATAGATATGGATCTATTTTCATTCTTCTACAGGTTGACATCCAGTTACACCAGGACCATTTGTTGAATATGCTTTCTTTCTTCCATTGTATAATTTTAGCTTCTTTCTCAAAATCAGGTGTTCATAGGTTTGTGGGTTAATCCGGGTCTTCTATTCAATTCCATTGGTCGACTTCTCTGTTTTTATGCCAAGCTGTTTTCATTACTGTAGCTCTGTAATAGAGTTTGAAGTCAAGAATAGTAATGCCTCCAGAAGTTCCTTTATTGTATCAGATTTTCTTGGCTATCCTGGGTTTTTTGTTTTTCCAAATAAAGTTGATTATTGTTCTCTTAAGGTCTGTGAAGAATTTTGTAGGAATTTTAATGGGGGTTGGGTTGAATTTATAGATTGCCTTTGGTAGAACTGCCATTTTTACTATGTTGATTCTACCCATCCAAGAGCATGGGAGATCCTGCCATTTTCTGGTGTCCTCTTCAATTTCTTTCTTCAATACCTTAAGGTTCTTGTCAAATAGATCTTTCACTTCCTCCGTTAGAGTTTATGCTATTTGTGGCTATCACAAAAGGTGAAGGCAAAGAAAATGTTTGATAGATGTTTAGCATTTCTTTTCCTTTAAATTTTTCCTCATACTAAAATTCAATATGAAATGGATAAATTTAACATTGATAATTTACCTCACCACTCATTTTTAAGCCAACATTACTATACAAAGTGCTGTAGAATAATGTTCTTTTATGCAGTAAAGATTTGTCACAAGTATTAGTTTAATAAAATCCTTATTGGCCAGTAGCCAAGCAGGAAGTATAGATGGGGTGAAGAGACTAAGAGAATTCTGGGTCAGTCATTAGCAAGATGCAAAGGAAGCAAGATGAGAATGCCTTACTGAGAAAAGGTACAAAGCCACATGCCTAAATATAGACAAGAATTATGGGTTAATATAAATTGAAAGAGCTAGCTAATAATAAACTTGAGTTAATAGAACAAACAGTTTATAGTTACTATAACCCTCTGTATATTTCTTTGGGACTGAATGTCTTCAGGACTGGTTGGGACAGAAACTTGCATCTACATGAAGAATATAAAAATGTAAGTACATGTAAAAAATATATGCATGCACATAGTTGTTAATAATGATGGGTTGTTTTTTTTCACATAGGCAAAAATAGTATAGCTTTTATTTATGTTTATCATTTCTCTTTTTTTGCTAGACTGCTGACTATTTCTTACATAGATTTAGGCAATCTTCAATCCTAAATCTGTATATTCAAAAATTTGTATTTTTGGATCAAAGTAGAACACATAAATTTAGTAATAGGAGCGGCAGGGCTGCATCCCCAGCACCCCGCTGCCCGCAAGGCTAGCTTTTGCCCCAAAATAACAACACGTATGTATGTATACATGGATACAAATTTAGGTGAGCATGGAATTAAGGTTGGATATTGGAAGATTTTGGGAAGAATGAATGTAATCAAATTATAATGTATGAATTAATAAAATATTTTAAAATTAAAA
>NC_022026.1:31572422-31582588 GCF_000317375.1 Microtus ochrogaster
TTCTTTAAATATGTTACAGTATTTTGTCTAAGCAATATTACTCATATCTATTAATGGCACTTACAATCTACTTTTTGGTGGGCAATGAAAAGCAATAGCAATAGCTTGTATTTTCTTAGGAATCTCAGGTACCTCTCTGATCATACAGCCTTATGTTATTCCAGCATTGATGTTAGCTTGCCCCTGGGTTTGGTACTGGGACTGGCACTGACATTTTCATTTAGTAACCTAATTACTTCTGTGAGAAGATTTCTCAACCTTTGCAGTTACCTCTATTTAAATTCTTTAAATTAAAAAATAATCTTCCTTAGATGCCTATATGTTGAAGACAGTCTATCTTATTCCCCATTTCCCCCTCCTGTTGTTTCCCTTTGTCTCATTAGTTTTGCTTCAACATACTTCATATTAATTCTCCAGATATTACTATCAGTATAGGAAATCTCATGGAAATATATATCTTAACCTATACCAGAAGGAAGAAAAGAGTAAAATCCTGAATATGAAATGTACTATTATAACAATGAATCAGTTCTTTGTCAAAGATTTGCTTGAAGAGAAAAAGAAGTATTCATAATAAACACAAAACAAAGGGACATGCCAACTTAACTGAACAAATATTTAAAGAACATTTTCTACTTAATTATGGTCTTTCAATGGACAGATCATATATCAATAACAATTATTTTAAAGATTGCAAGAATATAAACCATCATTAATTCTACTATGTGCTACAATGGATCTACTCTTATATTTAAATACATTTATCAATTAAAGATAAACTCTATCCTTTTCCTACTGCTGTCTATCAGATTTCCATAAATATAGCAATAAACAAAGCAGCTCTAACAGAACAACTGAGGGGGCATGCTCTTTGCTACCTTGAAAACCTCTCATTTGAAAACACATGTAAGGTTATTAATCTTTTGAAAGGACATTTATTCTGCGTGGCAATCATTACCCTTTCTTCTTGGTGATATTTTAACAAAATTCTATAAAGCCTTACTCCCTTCATACTTTAAAAGTCTGTAAGGCCACAATGACTGATTTTTTTGCCGTTTTAATGCAAACTATTATAGCATCTTTTACATTTTTACCTAGGCTGAGAATCTTCCAAATAAGCAAAACTTTAGCAGAATTTCTGATTAACAGCTTTTCACTCAGGTTATCATTAATTCTAAATACATTTTACCCTAAGTAGCAAGAGGACATCAAAATGCCCTTTTAAAAAGTTGTTTGCAAATATCAGCAAAATATTTATGTTAACTGATTGAAAATTCTCTTTTCCACATAAGAGCATAAGTTTTGCTTCACTTTTTAGGATTTTTTTCCCTCCAGTTTAGAAGAAAATATGCCTTACTTTAGACTGAGTCATATCTGAGAGATTTCTACTAATAATTTCTTCAAGATGAATTAGGCTTCCTGTAAAGCAAAGACTTTCTTTCTATGTCTTGATCTTCAAAAATTTCCAAATTTTGTTCAGTGCCTAACTCTGTTATCTCTCACATAGTACCTATCTCTTATAACAATACCAAATTTGCAGTAATTTTTCATTAATATGTAATTAATGATGAGAAAATTAGTTCAAAATAGGATCCATTTACTAACTTGAAGTTTTGTCAACTTAAATTTGGGATTTTTGTTTATCTGAGACAGAGTTCTGCTTTGTAGACTGACCTCAAGTTTTCAATCATTTTGACTCAACCTTCTCAGGGCTGGGATTCTAGGCATAATCCCACTACAGATGACCAAGTGGAACTTTTGAATTATAATCTTAATAATTAAAATTGAATATGGCAAAGTTACTCTGTGAAGGCAACAATAATTAGAAGGACCCAAGATTATTGAAAGCAATGCCTAGTATTTAATTTTTGTCTTTTAAATTATTTCAATTGATGAAACGCTTGATTATATGTGCAATTTTTGCCATATCATTTTGGTAATTTGAATAAAAATACCACTCCCATAAACCCACAGGGAGTGATACTATTATAGGACATAGCCTGGTTAGAGTAGGTGTGAAAGTGTTGGCAAAAGTATGTCACTGGGTAGGATTTGACTTTTCCAAAGGTCAAGTAAGGCCTAGTAGCTCACTGTCTCTTCCTGCTGCATTTGGATATAGATGTATAACTTTCAGCTTCTTCTCTAGCACCATGTCTCCCACATGCATCCATTCCTCCTGACAAGATAATAATCAACTAAATATCTGAACTGTATGCCAGACCCCAGTTAAATGTTTGCCTTTATAAAAGTTGCCATGGCCATGGTGTCTTTTCATAGCAATAAAAATCCCAATGAAAGATGTTTCCAAAAGTAGGATATTGCGGTGATAGAACACACAAGACTTTTGTTTGGAGGGATGTGGACTTTGGGATTTGGGGGTAGAAAATCAATTGAATGCTTTAAATGGGCCTTAAATGGCCATACTGGTAGGAACATGAAAGACAGTGGAGGTGAGGTTGATTTGAACTATGTGGACGAAATATGTCACTAAGTTGGGCTTTGAGGTTTCAGGAGCTCAAGCCAGGCCTGTGACTCACTGCCTTTTTCTGCTACCTGTGGATTCAGATGTATAACTCTCAGCTCCTTCTCTAGCACCATGTCTGTCTGCATGGCAGCATGCTTCTCTCCATGATGACAATGAACTAAACCTCTAAATCATAAACCAGCCTCCAGTTAAATGTTCTTTATGTGAGTTGTCATGGACTTTTCACACCAATAGAAACCCTAACTAAAACAATAATCATATCATAAGTCCCACTTACTAATCCCTTGGTAGGAAAAAAAGCTGTATAATGCAGGAAATTAGAGCTTGTTTGGGGATTTTATATCAAGCATGTACATTTTTCTTCTCCAAGCTCTTACTCCTTTCCTGACTATTCTCATCTTCAGGAATTGATGTTCTGCTTCTCAATTGTATTTATTTCCTACCATTTCTGCAAGGTTTGTCTTTGTTGTCTTCATTAGGACTATATCACCAACCCCACTACAAACCCAGGGTTTTTTACTGTGTGCTATTTCTCAGAAATTATGCTACCCTGAATTCAGTTAGCTTGCTCCATGGCTGGCTCCCTTTCTTGTCTTTTGAAGGCTTGATTTTCAGTCAGTGCAGTTTCAACCATAATATTCTCTATTCCAGTTTCTACCTTCATACTATAAATTCTTTTATGTTTATTGTTAAAATAATAGATGCTTCATCCAGAATATTGGTGCATGCTTGTAATCCAAGCACTCAGAAGACAAAATTAGTTCACTGTGCATCTGAGGTCAGCCTAGCCTACAGAGGATTTTCTTTTCAGGACAGACACAACTACATAGTGAGATTAGTGAGATCCAGCATCAAAAAAAAAAAAGGAAAGTAAGAGAGAAAGAAAGAAAATGAAAGGAAAAAAAGAAGAGAAAAAAGTAAAGAGAAAGGAGAAAGAAAGAATATATGCTTTACAGGAATTTTCTTCTCATTGCCTGTAATTGTTCCTATATTTGAATAAGTTCTACTTATTATTTTCACTGTTGAATGATTTTGGACTTGACATTCTACTTAAAGACATGTGTTTTGTTACTGTAATAACTAATCAAAGGACTGTAACACTGAATTCACTAAGAATGTCACTGATGAAGTCATTGTTTCTGTGGAATCTTGTTCATGTGTGGTCATATGCTTCACTGAAAAACCACTGACCCATTCATATACATTTCACAGGCTTACTGCTCAGATAAGACTCTCCTATCTGCAAAACAGATTGTCTGTCTTAACTTTCTTTTCTTTTTTCTTTCTTTAATATTTCTTGCTTTTGGAAGGCTTTGTTTACTTATTTTTTTTACATAACTTTTAGATTCTTTGAGAATTTTACCTCACGCATGCCAATCCCACTTATTTTCCAGTGACTCCATGGTCCCACTCCACACTTGTAGCCTCCCCCATCCAAAGGAAAAAAAATATTTCTTTCACTCATCCATAATTCCTGTGTCTCAATTGCCTGTTCATTTACCTTAGTGACCTTGGAAGCTTCAGTGTGTATTTTGCAGTATATACTACTCTTTTTGCCCCTTTGTCCAGGCAACTTTACCTGTAAATATTTATTGCAATGAGTTGTTAGTCTGGTTCAAGGCCTCTCTGGCTTCTGGTACATCATCAATACAAAACCCTAACCCAAACTTCTCTTGTATATCCTGGCAACTCTCCGTTATGGAGATTCTAAAAGCTATGGTTCTATAGGAACAGTCTCTTTACATGCTCCGCAGGTCATAGATATGCTAAATGTCATAGTGGAAAAACTCAAAGCACTGGATTTGGGCCTGGGTTGTAGCTGAATTGGTCAGTCTGGGCCTCATTCAGGGCCAGCTTCCTCAAGTAAGTGTCATGGTCAGCTCTCTTGTAGCCATACCACCAGGGCCATCTCTCTCACATGCGTAATGAGGAGTGGAGCCCATACTCTCATTGCAGTGGCTGGCAAGGAAAGTATATCATCAGGGCCTGCTCTCTCTCACCCATGCTACTGGAGCCAGTTATCAAGAAGGAGATGCAGCTCTCCCTTTGATGCAGTGGTAAAAAGCTCTCCAGTGTCCAAGTCATTAAGGCCAGTTCTCCCATGGCCTCCAGTAGTAACACAGTCCAAGGATATCGATACAGACTCTACCTACAGGATGGCCACTGACCCAGACATGGCCTTCAACCACAGCTAGGAAAAGGACATCAGCATTTCCCTTAGGCACCAATGTAGTTTCAGGTGACAAACCAAACCCAGTGGTAACACTGACCACAGACATCATCACAGACACAGCTTCAGTTGGGACTTGACCCAGACAAGGCCCTTGGATATAACTCAATCCTGGACATCACCATGGATGTCTCATATGGCAGCCCAGGCCATTCAGATTAGGATGATCCCTAGCAACAGCAATACCCTCTGACATCAACAAGCCCTCAGGTGGCAGCCCTATCTATGAGCATGTCTGTGGGCTTCATTAGTAATCCATGCCCATCAACACAGAGCACAGCTTTGGTAGGGTGACATGTCCAGACATAATACTTTGACAGTAGCACAAGTCTCCCACATCAGCCTTTTCTTCACCACCACCGTGTCTTCAGCTCCATTCTTTCCACAGTGCATGAATCATTCCATTTCTCCTTCTCTTCTATTTCCCTACCACATACCTGTTAATTATAGTGGCATCCAACACACGGGATCACAGGGTATCAGGCAGGCCTTGTGCACACTTTATTCTTTTAATATACCTTCTGAATGACTTAATTTGTGCAAGCACTTATGTGTGAGAGTAATAACTGTGACTTTTAGGAAATGTATGATACAACATGCCTTTGGATATTGTCAGAGTTGGTGGCAAAATTAATTCCAGAGTAATTTCATATCTTTATTAGGAAGTCAGAAAAAAAGGAATCAGACAAAATAGTGCAAGCATATAAATTTCTGGTATGAATTGCCACTGCCTCAGTCACAACATTATCTGGCACCTTGGAGTCAAAAATGATAGCTTACCATTCAACTTGTGGACTACAGCTCTGAAACTGTAACCAACCTCAATTAATTGTTTCCTTTCATAAGAGTTTCCATGGTCATGTTGTCTCTTCACAATAATAGAAACCCTAACTAAGACACAAATGTACCCAGAACATATTCTTAAAGTACTCAACATTTTGAACAGTAGTCATAAATACCCCAAATGTTACTGAAGCTCCATATATAAGCATATAACTACTCTTTCCCATGGAGAATAACATTTATTCCAAAATCTTCTAAGCCATTAGTTTAGTCTTACTCTCACACAGGTGTTAGCAAATTCTCATGTAGACATGAATATTCAGGAGCATTATTAAAGTTTAAATTCCTACTCTTTACATTTTATACTAATAAAAATCTTGGTTTAATGATTCCGCATGGACATTAGAGTGTATAGCCCCATTTCTTTTTTTCTTTTTTTTTTGGTTTTTTGAGACAGGGTTTCTCTGTGGCTTTGGAGCCTGTCCTGGAGCTAGCTCTGTAGACCAGGCTGGTCTCGAACTCACAGAGATCCGCCTGCCTCTGCCTCCAGAGTGCTGGGATTAAAGGCGTGCGCCACCACCGCCTGGCATAGCCCCATTTCTTTATTGGATCACTTGAACTGACACATTTGTGTCCATGTATTGCCTTCAGTATTTATAATTTGTTATCATAGAAGAACTTCATATCAATAATTGTGTTTCCAGCAATACCTTGGTGGTTTTTCAATGAATGAAAACGTGATCTTATTGAACACGGAAAGTGACACAGAGTGAGAATAGCTTCATGCCTAGTGGGTGAGCTTACATCCCTTGGGTTGTTATTGATGTCTCTTAGGATTCCATGTTTGTTGAGGCTACTTGCATTCATGCCCATGCAACTAAAATAAGGGTAGTACCAATGTTAACTCATTACTTCTAGTCAGAAACTTTCTATACTATGAGCTGTCTTCTCCCTATGCTGTGCTCCATGTTTGACCATATTTGTTCTGGCAAGCAAGTAAAGAAGACACACATTTTATGAGAACTTCTAGTCCACTCTAGCTTGTTATTGGAGTTGTCAAAGAAAATGGCATGAACACTGGATGGACCAATGTTTTGCTCACACAGAAAATAAAAAGAATAAAGACAAATTCACTAGTACACTAAGGCCATTTTGACCTTCCCTGCTGCTGAAGCAGGGCAATATGTCTGTGTCTGTTTTGTCCTTCTTATGGTGTCAACGTGATGGGAACCTCAAACAATCTTGGAGATAAGACTTTGCACATGTCTGTAGGTTATTGTTTTGATTAAGTTATCTGAACTGGAAAAACTATTGGTGCCTTCAATTCTTGAACTTGAATCCTTACTGTATAAAAAGAAAAGAGATGGAATTGGAAGCTGAGCCATGCATTTAGTGTGCTCTCTCTCTCTCTCTCTCTCTCTCTCTCTCTCTCTCTCTCTCTCTTCTGACTAAGAAAGTAATGTGGCCAGTAGTCCCAAGATCCAGTCTCTATGATTTCTTCATCATGATGTTACTGTAGCCTCAATCTGTCAGCCAGAATAAACTCTCCCTTAAGTTACTTTACAAAGAAAAATATTTTATTTACTTTTATGTTACAAGAAAATTTGTGGAAGTTGCTTCTCTCCTTTTATCACGTGGGTCTCAGGCATGAAATTGGGGTCATCAGGAGTAGCAGTAGGCACCTTGACTAGGAAAGCCATAACACAGATTTTTATATTTAGTTTATTAGGATATTTTACTGTAGGAACAGGAAAAATATCTAAGAAGGATTTTCTATCTCCTCTCTTAAATCATGAGTCCTCTTTGTACTATTTAATCTGTGATGTTGGCTTGCTTTTATATAGATATATGTATTCTGCTCTTATTTTTAGTGTGGGAAACAAAAAAAATAATTTAAATGTGATAAGCAATAAAGAAACAAAATTTATTATATTGCTCAGGTTACTCCCTGATATTCCACTGCTGGCATCATTTATTCACAAGGTGGCAATGCAAGCTTTCAAAATTAAACAAATATCCACTAACACATGAGAGTTTGATCTGATTTTAATGGAAGGTACAGGTAGATATAAAGAAAGACCTACTTTCTTGTTCAAACACAGAATTTCATAGAAGTGATCAATTACTAAAAATATTAGGAAGGTGTACATTTTTTGTTTGAATTTTATTTATTTATTTTTTTATTGAAAAAATTTCTACCTCCTCCCCAATTCACTCTTCCCTCTCCCCTCCCCCTATTCCTTTCCCCCTCCCTCTCCAGTTTAAAGAGCAGTCAGGGTTCCCTGCCCTTTGGGAAGTCCAAGGTCCTCCCCCCTCCATCCATGTCTAGGAAGGTGAGCATCCAAACAGCTAGGCTCCCACAAAGCCAGTTAATGCAGTAGGATCAAAACCCAGTGTTATTGTCCTTGGCTTCTCATTAGCCCTCATTGTCTGCCATGTTCGCTAAAGACAAAAAAAAAAAAAGTTCAACAGATGAATCAATGTCACTTAGGTTGTTTTACTTCCTTTCTGTTTAGAGATCTCATTTGTATCCTTTGTAATTGTATTTGCTAACTTTTTTAGCTCTGATTGCTAATAATAAACAGTAGTGATAAATGGTTAAGAATGCCATGATGAAGTGAAGACTTACGCAAACTGGGGATTTCAGTTATTTGGAAGATAAAAAAAAATCTTGCCTGTATAGACTATTTGGAGGACTTATTTGGAAGCTGTGATGGTTAATATTCATTCTCAACTTTATAAGATTTAATACCAACATAGAAATAATCTCCCAGTGCATCTATGAGGGGTTGTAGAAAGGTTTAACAGAACAAGAATATCCACTCTGAATGTGTGTAGCACCGTCTAATTGGTGGGAATCTTGTACTGAATAAAAAGGAATAAGTTACCAGTCTAGGAGATAGCTCATGGAGTAAATCATGAGGACCAAAATTTAGATCTTCAGCAGCCGCATAAAGATGTCAACTTCCAGCCTTCATGCTGATACAAGGAAAAATACATATATAAGCTGACAATCAGCATTAATTTCTCTCTATGGTTGACTGTGGACAGAATGTGACCAGCTGACCAGAACTCCTGTGGCCATGCTCTCTCCCTCCTTGACTGATATTATTCTCTGCAATAGTCAGCCATAATAAAACCTTTATCTTCTAAGTTGCTTCTTGTTAGGTATGTGGTCAAAATTACAAAAAAAGAGAAACTAATGCAGATCCCTGTAAAAGATTTATTTTCTATTTCTCAATTGATTTGAGGGTATTCATTCTCTATTATAATAGAACAAGAAGGATCTTGTAATCGCAGTGTTTTATAACTGACTAAAGGAACTTGTAAGACTATACCAAGTACCAAGTCTAAACATGATTTTAAAAATTAAAACAGAAGCCGGGTGATGGTGGCGCACGCCTTTAATCCCAGCACTCGGGAGGCAGAGGCAGGCGGATCTCTGTGAGTTCGAGACCAGCCTGGTCTACAGAGCTAGTTCCAGGACAGGCTCCAAAGCCACAGAGAAACCCTGTCTCGAAAAACCAAAAAAAAAAAAATTAAAACATAAACAGTTTATTCATATATATTATGATTATATTTTGAGGCTTCTACACTAGATCCCTGACTAGAATTATATCTATAGTCTTAGACTCAGATATGAAATTTGTGAACCAATATCCTGTAAAGTAAGGTGATGAAATGAGCATTCAGGAAGATTTAGTATAGTTATATTCAAATGATGTAAGAAAAATGAGAGATCAGTGAAGCAATGCACAGGAGAAAAAAATCAAGCTAGTTATCTAGCAATTTTCTTGAACTAAACATTGGTTGTTTAACATTTTTAAAGTATAGTTTTGATTTTCTTTTAGTGACTCAAGGCAGGATTCATAACTACGTGTGCATCTTCCTGAAATATGTATTTATTTATCATTTAAAGTGATGGGTTTCATTGTGACCATTTTGAATAGTTATATGCATTATACTTTTTCCTTTCCATATTGCTCATCACCAAACATCTTCTTATGTTATGTCATATTTCAAAATGACAAAAATTTAAATTAAAATACAATTAAATAATTTCTTCTTTTGCATTTCTTTGCTCAAATTTTGCCATACACCATATAATCCTCTCCCCCTTTCTATCACCGATTTGTCTATCTATATCCTGATGAGTTTGTTGAGAGTTGTTTGTATGTTTATGCTTTTAAAATTGATGAATTGGTATTTGATAGCTAAGAAAGTCATCAATCCATGCAACAGATTAATTCTCCCTCAAATGTTTTCTTTGCATATAGTTCTTTCTCTAGATGAGGTGAACCTCATTTTTTCCCTTTTCACATTACTATTTATATTTGTGTCATTATTGTTTAGGTCTTGTCCAAATCCCTTTTTGCTAGTCCTCTTCCTTTGGTTTTATAGCACATATTTCTCTCTTGCTTCCTTTACACATAGATGTTATAATAGGAGGGGTGGGGCTGTGTCCCCAGCACCCTGGCCACCTGGCTAGCTTATACCCCGAAATAATTACATGGACACTGTATTCTTTTAAACACTGCTTGGCCCATTATATCTAGCCTTTTCTTGGCTAACTCTCGCACCTGGACTAGCCCATTTCCAATCATGTGTGTAGCACCCCAAGGTGCGCTTTCCGGGAAGATTCTAGCCTACATCCATCCTGGGTCAGAG
>NC_022026.1:31584967-31589384 GCF_000317375.1 Microtus ochrogaster
CTCAGCATTCAAACGATTCAAACAGAGCATAATAGCATACAGTATCAAAATTCTCTTTGTATATCCCATCTTTGTGCATTTTATTTTAACCTCTATTTTATTTATTTTTAATTTTTGCTTTTTGAGACAGGTTCTCTGTATCTCTGACCTGGAATAACTCTGTAGACCAGGCTGTCCTTGAACTCTCAGAGATCAGCCTGTCTCTGCCTCCCAGGCATTGGGATTAAAGGTGTGTGCTACCAAACCTAGAAGTCACAGAGGTCAATCTCCCTCTGCCTCCCAAGTGTAGGGATTAAAGGTGTGTACTACCACACCGAACAACTCTCTTCCTTTTTTTTTACTTTAAGAACTTCAACTTTTAGCCTGCATATATTTTTAACACACAGTAAACCATTTAGAAATTTTCTTTGTCTTTGAATCTCTCTTTACTGTATATATTTCTTTTTCTGACCACACAAGCCTTTAAATTACTGAGCAATATGGGTGGGATTAAAGCTGTGGTTTTGGCAGCTAGATCCAGCCCATTCCTTAGCTTTCCAGCCTCATGGCTGAGGTACTGGCTGTAGCCATGTTTACTGCCACAACTCTATGGCATTTCAAGGTCTCTGCCAGCAAGCGAGCTTCAGCAGCCTGTGCTTGTAAACCGCACAAACCGCCTGCGTAAAAGAGTCAGAGTTTGCCCTGGCAGGGCAGCCCAGAAAGCCTGCATTTTTAAATGGCGCAGCTTTTTCCTGCTACGGCTGAAAACCGAAAAGCATGTGTTCAGCTTTACGTCAACACCTTTTAAGTGTTTCGTGGCATTACCTCTTAATGAGCTGCAGGGTTTTGCAGCTAAAGCTGAGTCAGGAAGCCTCTCTTACATGAGAGAGCTTGCTTGCCTCTAGCAAGCAGAGTAGACCCGAGAAATTGTTGCTACCAAGAAAACATGCTTTACTCTTTCCCAAGCTTTCTCAGGCTTTCAGTGGATTCAGTTGTCCACATAGCTGGGCTCCATTCTGTTGTAATAGGAGCGGCGGGGCTGTGTCCCCAGCACCCTGGCCACCTGGCTAGCTTATACCCTGAAATAATTACACGGACACTGTATTCTTTTAAACACTGCTTGGCCCATTATATCTAGCCTTTTCTTGGCTAACTCTTGCACCTGGACTAGCCCATTTCCAATCATGTGTGTAGCACCCCAAGGTACGCTTACGGGGAAGATTCTAGCCTACGTCCATCCCGGGTCAGAGCTGAATCGCGTGCGTCTTCCCGGGAGAGGGGAGCATGGTGTCTCTGAGCTCACTTCCTCTTCCTCCCAGCATTCTGTTCTGTTTACTCCACCCACCCATGTTTTAACCTATAAGGGCCAAGCAGTTTTTTATTCTTTAATCAATGACCTTCCTCCATCTCATAGATTTATCTGCTTTGTCAAAACATAGTTGCTTGATTTCTAAAAAAAATATTTTGTTTTTTTTCCCATTTTATTAGCATTTGCTAGTTGTATAAAACACTGTATTTTATTATGGTGGTTTATACATCTATATAATAATATACTTTGGTGATCTTTATTTTCTTTTAACAGTATTTTGTTCCCCACACTGCTGCCTTTCCTCTACCTCCCAGCTCCCTACTCTCATGTATTCTATTGTTTTAGTTTTTCTTTAATTATTATTGTTACATGCATAAATACATACAAATAAAGCATTTTAAGTTAATTTAAGTTTTCTCAGAGGCATATGTATTTAGAGTTGAGCATTAGTATTGGATGAGGGAGACACCTGGAAAGTCATCCTCATCAGCTGAGACCATGAAACCCAATATGGACAAGTTCAACAGAACAACTGCCATATATGTGCTTCCCATGCATGCTTCTGTATTGCCAGGGCATAATTTTCATTGATTTCCTTTATTATTATTGATTAATCAGTTATGTGGTTCACCTCTAGGGATGCCTGATTTTCCCTTGCTCAGTAGTTGGTGTGGCAAGTCCTTTTGTATGTGTGTTGCTTTTATTGGTTAATGAATAAAGAAGCTACTTTCAGCCAATGGCTTGGCAGAGTGGAGATTGGCAGGAAAAACTAAACTGACTACTGAGAGAAAGAAGGCAGAGTCAGAGCAATGTCATGTATCCACAACAGGACAAATACTCAAGCTGCTCACTGGAACCTTGTAGGTGGGCCAAGTCCTGTGCGGTAAAATATAAAATAATAGAAATGTGTTAATCAAAAATAAAATAGCTAACTAGCAATACTCTTAAGTGATTAGCCAAGCAGTGATTTAAATAATATAGTCTCTTTGTGATTATTTCAGGAGTCTTAGCAGCCAGAAACAAACAAGCAGCCACCTTCAACAATTAGTTGCCTATATCTTTTTATATCTGCCTGTCTTTTAACCAAAATGTAAAATGTCACCTTATAAAAGCGTATAAAAGGATTACCTCAATCTGCTCTGTGACTAGTAAGAGTCAAAAATTATACCACATAATTTTCAAATATGTTTGCCTTGGGTGTTTTCTTGAATATGGCCTGTTTTGTACAATCACTGATTCTTATTTTGTTTGTTTTCTTATTTTGTCTCCTTGTTTTTAATAATAATTTCACTTTTGGAAATTAAAATATAACTGTACTGTTTTGATCCTTCCTTTTCTTCCCTCCAGTTCTTTCCATGCACTCCCAGTCCTGATTTCTCTCAAATATATGGCCTCTGTAATCTTATTAAGCTTCAGAAAAATTTTTAATTAATTTTGTTTCCTTTATTTCTGTACTATATTTTGGTGACTGTGAACAAAATGACATTTAACTCAAGAATTACATCAAAACAGTGGTCTTATTTAACAGATTTAGTTGTAGAATAACAATCTATAAAAGTTAGTGGTAATCTTTACTAGAAAAGCTAGAATGTCAACAAAAATAACTCATGCTTTTATATCAATGACTTCTCAAATACTGTCTTAATAAAACAAATATGTATTGCTCACTCATTTTCATACATACATTTTTTATCTTATTCATAAAAATGTTTCAGAAGCTCAATCTTTTAGAGGAGTCTTTATTTTGAATTTTTTGATAGGTTTGCACCAGAGAAAACTAGTTGTAAAACATCTCATTCTGGAAAATGGGTGTTATGGCCCACATCTACTTGAAGAAAGTCTTATAGAAATTTTAATTTGCAAGAGCTAGTCAAAGTGTTTCAGCCAACCTCAAAGTTGCAGGAAAATTGCAGATGGTAGAACCTGAGCAATGCTCAAATATCAGTGCTAATAATAACAAGGGCAGAGAGTTCATAAGGTACAGGACTGATAAATTAAATACCATAATATAAAATGACCCATGAAGGTTTACATTAAATCTTGTATTTTATGGATGAGGATGAGATCCAAAAAAAAGGTGATAGAGCAATGATCATGTAGTCATAAATCAATCAAAAAATTAAACAAACAAACAACAATAAACAAAAAGCAAAGAATGATGTTGATTTTAGGACTGTATTATTTCCACTAATTTGGTTTCAAAATTAACTATCATCCAGCTTCAAAGTTTTATCAATTTAGCTAACAAAAATCCACTTGAAATAAGCTGACTTACTTTTCCAGACCTGTAGAACCTCATATTTTACATCTAATGAAGCAGTTTTTATTTATGCAACCCCAAAATCTTTAAATCATTCAAGTTTTTCTGTTTGAACATATAAATCTCCCCAATCATACTACTTCTCTTTTAATATTTGCTAAGGAGTTAGAAATTTTAATGCCATATAAATGATGCCTAACTTTTTCTCCCTCCCACTGAAGTAAAATATTTAGAAGGTACTTAATGAAAAGGTAGTTTCTCCACATGGAACAAATGTTCCTATGGTGGCATGATGGGCAACATTATTTCCCTTACTGAACAACAGGAGTTACAAATGCAAAGGGTCACATTGTATGGATTAAGATGCTGAGCCAAGAGCAGGAAAAGCCAACCAGGGGCCACAAGTAATAAAAGAGGCACTGCTGGTTATGTAGTATTTTGCTTGAATGTGAGTATCGTCTCTGCACATCTCAGGGGTTACTGTTTGATACTAAAATAAATTAAGGAACTCCTTGTTTTAATTTGCCACTCACATCGAAAGAAATAAAAGGTAGATTCTCCTGAAGTTCAAAAGGTACTGATCTACAGTAGGTCAGGCAATCCCATTTCCAGGTTCCCAGGGTAGAATTTATTAAATGACTATGTCAGTAGTGCCTGGAGGCTGATAAAAGTGAATGATTGATGTACCACCCACCTAGGGGTGGCTTAGGACTTGGAAGAAGCTAGCTCAGCATCTTTTAGTTCTGGGCACAAGAATTCTTTGTCCTTAGTATATACCCTCCTTACATAACCTGATTCCATTAAAAACAGAAGGAAAAAAAAGAGGGAGATAACAGAAAGACACACAAACACACACACACACACACACA
>NC_022026.1:31589484-31590756 GCF_000317375.1 Microtus ochrogaster
GGCTGCAAGATAGAGAAGCTGGAAAAAACTGGATTCTATGGATAGGTTACTTTTTTCAGGCAGGTCTACCAACATGGAAAACAGGTTAGACTTTACTTTCTGTTTGTTTTCCAGCAATAGAAGTAGTCTACATTTTTCAAAATAGTGTCCTCTGGGATTTTTTTATTATGGGATACAAAGTTTGTCCAGTTGTTTTAGTTTTAATCTTCTTTTGCTCCCCCATTTGAAAAAATATTATTTTGATTTAAGTTATGAATAAGCCTTTCTACTGCATCTTTATAGAGACAGAATGCTGTCTTTGAGTTCATAGGAGGGTTACAAATGAATCAGTATACTCCAGATAGGTAAATGTATCACCTCTGTTGAAAATTTCAGTTGCTTATCACTATAGTAACGTTATGTCTTGGCAAAAATATCAAAACGATATGCACACTGAGTTGGCTTTGCCTGTTCTCTGGTAATCAACCTTTCCACAGCAAGCTTCAGGAGATGTCCTTGTGATGGATGATGTTTCTCTGAAGGTGGCTGCAAGCATGGAGGGAAATTGCTTCCCTATCTCAGGCTTTCCTGATGAACTGTAGCAACCAGGCATAGCTGGCACGAAATCTGCAGGCATAATCATAGCCAAGTCTCTTTTGTGATTTGTTTAAGTTTTATTTTCTTTGACAGTTCTAAATCTGTGCTTTCTTACAGCTGAGTGGCCTGTGGCAGCTAGCTGTTGAGAGAAGTTCTCCCTAACATAGAGAGAGAGGCACACAGGCAGATGGACACAGAGACACAGAGTGGGGAAGAAGAAGGTAAGGACTATTACAGAAAGAAACTGTGTGAAAAAAATTGAAATGATAAAGACTGCTGTCACGCTGTCTCATCATCACATACAAATTAAAATTACTACTGACAACCTGAGCATTTGTCAGATGACAAAACAGAAGTCAAGGCCATCACAGCTTACTCTCTCCACTGGAATATTACAAAAATCAGAATTTTAGAAAATTCTTTTGACTCTAAATCTTTGAGGCTCAAGACATTACAATCAGTACAGTGCCTTCTAAAAAGTATTTTTTGACTGTACAATAAATTGATTGTTTAACTATTCAGAAATGATTTTTCTATTATTATTTGGACACCAAAGAATAGCTAGTACTTCACCATACATTTAGAAAACTTCCAGAACATTGAGGTCTTTGATCCATTTGGACTTGAGTTTTGTGCATGGTGATAGATATGGGTCAATTTTCATTCTTCTACAGGTTGACATCCAGTTGTGCCAGC
>NC_022026.1:31594665-31596106 GCF_000317375.1 Microtus ochrogaster
TGAGATTTTCAGCTAAACAGTTTGATTGAATAAAGAATAAAGGGACAGAGTAACAAAGCAAAAAAAAAAAAAAAAGAAAACTTCCAGAACAATACTCAGAAAAAAATTAACTGATCAAGATATTGAATAAAATTAGATGAAAAGTGTTTGTTTGTTTATTTGTAAGGTGATTTCTGAATCTAAGTGAGTTTAACTAAAGCATATAAAACAATGAATAATATAAAGATGATTACATGGAAAGGGGTAACAATGAAAGTACAGGGCTAGTGAATTGTCATTTTGACAAAGCGCAATAAAAACTCCACTGTAACAAAGAACTGCAGATGTATGTATTTACTCATTTTGTGGACTCACTTGCATTACATTTACAGGAAAAGTTCTGTGAAAGAGGTCCAGATGACCCATTTTCACCTCAGTGGTGGCTGAAATAATGAGGCAGGATAGGTAGCACAGCTGAGGTTTCAGTCACAAGATTAGCAGAGATACTAGATATAATTTGGTACAAGAAAAAAATTAATAACTTCAATATCACTTTATTAGGTGTAGGAAAATCATAGATATGATTAATAAAGACATTTTATCACAGTATAATGCATACAATGGTAATAATAACTGGGTTGTAAAACAAAAATAAATGGATTCTGACTGGTCCAAGATTTCTGGAGAATCCAAAGTGAACATGACCCTGAACTGGGCCATGTGAGGAGAAGGGTATGGGAGAAGGGAGAGCCAAACAAGGAAGCCAGGGAAGTAAAGGGTGGACAAAAAAACCAAAAAGGACTGGCATAGCAAACTGGTTGGATAATATAAAGAAAGGCTGCTAGGAGAAGGGCAGTCCAGCCACTAGGCTGGAGATGTTTAGGGCAGGTGGCAGGGTATAAGAGCTATAACCTATAGAATGAAGAGCCTAAGGACTGTTGTCAGAACCTGGCAGCTAGGTCCACTTTGATATATTCATTAACAGCTCAGTAATTTGTCCTGAGTTTGAGACCTAACAATAGCAACATTAATAACACCAAGAGTAATAAAAAAAATCACTATCCCATACTGAATTTTTATTGTGCCATGTTTTTAATAATAATCATGTAATAATTTTTATTAAAATTTGTATCTTGTTTTGTGAAAGTGAAAGAGGTTAAGTACCTTCCTAAATAACAGAACTAACATATAAAACAAAAAAAATTAACTATGTGTTCTAATAGACCAATGCATTTTTATTGCTTTTTATTTAGCTCTACATTTTTCCCTGCTCCCCTCCCTGCCTTTCCCCTCCCCTTAAGCCCTCCCCCAAAGTCCCCATGCTCCCAATTTACTCAAAAGATCTTGTCTTTTCTACTTCCCATGTCGATTAGATCTATGTAAGTCTCTCTTAGGGCCTCATTGTTGTCTACGTTCTCTGGGATTGTAATTTGTGGACTGGCTTTCTTTGCTTTATTTATTT
>NC_022026.1:31597176-31599693 GCF_000317375.1 Microtus ochrogaster
AGGTCTTTGATCCATTTGGACTTGAGTTTTGTGCATGGTGATAGATATGGGTCTATTTTCATTCTTTTTCATGTTGATATCCTGTTATTCCAGTGCCATTTGTTAAATATGCTCTCTTATTTCCATTTGACATTTTTTGCTCTTTTGTCAAAAATCAGGTGTTGAAAGTATGTGGATTAATATCTGGGTCCTCACTTCGGTTCCATTGGTCCTCCTGTCTGTTCTTATGCCAATACCAGGCTGTTTTCAGTACTGTAGCTCTGTAGTAGAGTTTGAAATCAGGGATTGTGGTGCTTCCAGAAGTTCTTTTTATTGTACAGGATTGTTTTGGCTATCCTGGGATTTTTGCTTTTCAAAATGAAGGTGAGTATTGTTTTTTCAAGATGTGTGAAGAATTTTGCGGGGCATTGCATTGAATCTGTAGATTGCTTTTTGTAAGATTGCCATTTTTACTATGTTAATTCTACCTACACAAGAGCATGGGAGATCTTTCCACTTTCTGGTGTCTTCTTCAATTTCTTTCTTGAAAGATTTAAAGTTCTTGTCATACAAGCCTTCTACTTGTTTAGTTAGAGTTACTCTGAGATATTTAATGCTATTTGTGGTTATTGTGAAGGTTAATGTTTCTCTGATTTCATTTTCAGCCCTTTTATCATCTGTGTACAGGAGGGCTACTGATTTTTCTGAGTTAATCTTGTATCCTGCTACATTATTGAAAGTGTTTATGATTTGCAAAAGTTCCTTGTTAGAATTTTTGGGGCTACTTATGTAAACTATCATATCATGAACAAATAGTGAGAGTTTGATTTGTTCTTTTCTGTCTTGTATCCCCTTGATCTCCTTTTGGTGTGTTATTGCTCTAGCAAGACCTTAAGAACTATATTGAATATATATAGAGAGAGTGGACAACTTTGTCTTGTTTCTGATTTCAGCGGGATCACTGGGAGTATCTCTCCATTTAGCTTGATGTTGTTTGTTGGCTTGCTGTATATTACCTTTATTATGTTTAGTTTTGTTCCTTGTATCCCTGCTCTCTCCAAGACCTTTATCATAAAGAGATGCTGTATTTTGTCAAAAGCTTTTTTGGTAGCTAATGAGATGATCATGTGGATTTTATTTTTCAGTTTGTTTAAATTGTGGATTACGTTGACAAATTTTCATATGTTGAACCATCCATGAATCTCTGGGAAGAAGCTGATTTGATCATTGTGCATGATGGTTCTAATGTGTTCTTGGATTTGACTTACCAGTATTTTATTTAGTATTTTTACATCAATGTTCATAAGTGAGATTGTTCTGTAATTCTCTCTTAGTAATGCCTTCCTTTGGTTCTGGTATCAGGGTAATTGTAGCTGTATAAAAAGAGTTTGACTGTTTTCCTTCTGTTTCTATTGTGTGTAATAATTTCAGAGATATTGGTATTAATTATTTGAAAATCTTGTAGAATTCTGACATGAAACTGTCTGGTCCTGGGCTTTTTTGTTTTTGCTGTTGGGAGACTTTTGATGCATATTTCTATTTCTTCAGCAGTTATAGGTCTGTTCAATTTGCTTATCTGGTCTTGATTTAATTTTGGTAAGTGATATTTATCCAGAAAGTCATCCATTTCCTTCAAGTTTTCTAATTTTATAGAGTCCAAATTTTCTAAATATGACCTCATGAGTCTCAGGATTTCCTCCATGTCTGTTGTTATGTCCCCCTTTTCATTTCTGATTTTGTTAATTTTGATATTTTCTCACTGCCTTTTGGCTAGTTTGGATAAAGGTTTGTCTATTTTGTTGTTTTCTCGAAGAACCAACTCTTTGTCTCATTGATTCTTTATATTGTATTCTTTGTTTCTATTTTGTTGATTTCATCTCTCAATTTGATTATTTCCTGCTGTCTAGTTGTCTTAGGTGAGTTTGCTTTTTTTGTTCCAAGCTTTTCAAATGCTCTGTTAATTCACTAGTGTGGGATTTTTCCAGCTTCTTTATGTAGGCATTTAGTGCTATGAACTTTCCTCTTAATATTATTTTGTTGTGTCCCCTAAACTTGGGTATGTTATCTGGTCATTTTCATTGAATTTTAAGAAGTTTTTAATTCTTCCTTTTTTTTCTTACTTGACACATTGATGATTCAGGTGAGCATTGTTTAATTTCCATGTGTTTGTGAGATTTCTGGAATTAGTAATGGATTGACTTCTAGTTTTAAACCTTTATGATTTGATAAGATACATGGGGTTATTCTAATATCTTTGTATTTGTTGAGGTTTGTTTTGTTACTGAGTATGTGGTCAATTTTTGAGAAGGTTCCATGAGGTGCTGAAACGAAGGCATATCATTTTATGTTTGGATGGAATATTCTATAGATGTCCATTAACTCCAGTTGAGTCATAACATCTGTTAGGTTCCTTATTTCTCTACTCATTTTTTGTCTGACTGACTTGTCCAGTGGTAAGTGTGGAGTGTTGAAGTCTCCCACTATTAGTTTGTGGGTCTTAATGTATGCTTTAAGCTTTAGAAGTTTTTCTTTTACATA
>NC_022026.1:31601257-31614065 GCF_000317375.1 Microtus ochrogaster
CACCGGACTGAGCTCCCAAGGTCCCAATGAAGAGCAGAAGGAGGGAGAAGATGAGCAAGGAAGTCAGGATCGCGAGGGGTGCACCCACCCACTGAGATAGTGGGGCTGATCTATTGGGAGCTCACCAAGGCCAACTGGACTGGGACTGAAAAAGCTTGGGATAAAACCGGACTCTGTGAACATGATGGACAATGAGGGCTGATGAGAAGCCAAGGACAATGGCACTGGGTTTTGGTCCTACTTCATGTTCTGGCTTTGTGGGAGCCTAACCAGTTTGGATGATCACCTTCCTAGACCTGGGTGGAGGGGGGACCTTGGACTTTCCACAGGGCAGGGAACCCTGACTGCTCTCCGGACTAGAGAGGGAGGGGGAGAGGAGTGGGAGGAGCAGGAGGGAAATGGGAGGCTTTGAGGAGGCAAAATTTTTTTTCAATAATAATAATAATAATAATAAAAACTGGTTGTGTCATGGAATATCTTGTTTTTTCCTTCTATGGTGATTGAAAGTTCTGCTGGATATAGTAATCTGGGCTGGTATCTGTTGTCTCTCAATATCTGCATAATGCTTGACTATGACCTTTTGTCTTTCATGGTCTCTAATGAAAATCAGGTGTAATTCTGATAGGTCTGCCTTTATATGTTACTTGGCCTTTTTCCTTTGCAGCTCTTAATAATTTTTTTTTTCTTTACTAAGTATGTTTAGTGTTTTGATTATTATGAGGCAAGGGGACTTTTTTGGATCCAGTTTATTTGGTGTTTTGAAGCTTCTTGTATTTTCATTGGCCTATCTTTCTCTAGGTTGAGAATATTTTCTTCTATGATTTTGTTAAATATATTTTCTGTGCTTTTGACTTGAACTTCTCCTTTTTCTATACATATTATTCTTAGGTTTGGCCTTTTAATGGTGTTGCATATTTCCTGGATATTTTGGGTTAAGCTTTTGTTAGATTTAATGTTTTCTTTGTCTGATGAGTCTATTTTCTTAATTGGATCTTCAGTGCTTGAGATTCTCTCTTCTGTCTCTTGTATTCTACTGTTCATGCTTGCATTTGTGGTTCCTGATCATTTTCTCACCATTTCTGTTTCTATTATTACATCGGCTTGTGTTTTTTTTTTTATTGTCGCTATTTCAGTTTTCAAGTTTTAAATAGTTTCTTTAATATGTTTGATTGCCTCTTCTTGGTTTTCTTTAAAGGATTTGCTGATGTCTTCCAATTTTTTGTTTGTTATTTCTTTCAGGGAATTTCTCATTTCCTCTTTAAGAGTTTCAAACATTCTTCTGAAGTTATTTTTTAGGTCATTTTCTTCTGCTTCATATATATTTGGTTGTTCAAGTCTTGCTGCTGTATGGTCTTTAGATTTTACTGGTGTTGTGTTGTTCTTTGTGGTGTTGCATGTGTTCTTACCTTTTCTACTCATTTTTTTGCTCTAATAGGTGTGGCTGAGGCTATCTGTGATTTTGTTGATTAATCTTCTAGGTGCCATTGAATCCAAGGCTCAGAAGGCTGTTCCTTGTGGTACAGTCAGTGCCACAGTTCTAGTTATCCCTTTGGTCACTTTGTGTTCCTGGAGGTTCCTCAGTGCTCCTGGGTTTTGCTCCACTCCCTTGGAGTTTGATATCTCAAGCCTGCACTAGCCTAGATGGTTGGCTCAGTCCTGTTTCTGTAAATGTCTCTGGTCTGGGTCTGTTCCTGCAGAGGTTCCTGGCTTGGGATTGGTCCTGTAAAGAACTCTGGCTATGGTCTACACCCTCAGAGTTCCCAGGCTTGGGTGAGCCCAGATCTGTATAGGCCCAGGCTCAGGCTTACTCCCTCTGAGGTCCCAGATTTATGTTCCACCTTTACACGTTTCTGGTTCTTGCCTATTCCCTTTGATGTTTCAGGCCAATGCCCAGACTCACAGAGGTCCTGGCTCAGGCCTACTCCCTCCGAGGTCCCAGACTCAATCCTGGACCCACAGAGATCTCTGGTTCCTGCCTACTCCCTCAGAAATACCAGATTCATGCCCAGACTCACAGAGGTCCTGGCTCAGGCCTAGTTCCTCAGAAGTCCTAGACTCATACCTAGATGCACAGGTGTCCTGGCTTAGGTCTACTTCCTTGAAAGTCCCAGATTCATGTCTAGATCCTGAGTGGTCTCTGGCTCTGGCTCACTCACTCAGCAGTTGTTCCCTTGTCTCTGTTCTGGTAGAGTTCACTGTCCTAGATCTGCTCTGGCCCAGGTTGCTGGCTCAATCCTACTTCACCAATATCCCTGGAATAGATTTTTCTTTCCTGCTCCTGTGGAGCTTGCTTTCTCTGGCCCTCTCAGATGTAGGTAGTTGGTTAGTCCCATTCCTGTGGAATTTGTTGCCTCAAGCCAGCTCAAGCCCAAGGTAGAGGTCATTGCCTCAGGCTTACTTTGGCCTAGGTTACTTTCGTTTACCTGTTTCCATAAATTCTGGTCTGGGTCCACTCCTCTTACTCCCTCAGAGGTCCCAGATTGACCCTAATAGACTAATTCTCCTTAAACTTGTATTTCATAAGATAGTTTCTGGGAAATATTCACTTGTATAGGGAAGAACTGGTACTGACAAGAATTGATAGGAAAAACTTATACCATGATGAAACTTTTATGAAATTTAACATGTATTAGAAATATATACAAGAGCTAATAATAGCATAATAATTAATTGACTTGAATTTTCTGACCTTATATGAGCATAGAATTTGTTTTGTAAGAACATTTGTTAGTTCACTTGAAACTATTCCAGAAATTAATCTTTCTGCCGAAATGAATCCCAAAATACTGACTGAACAAACCATGACTTTGTGCTGGGATGATTTCGTAAAGTACTCTTAAAATAATCATTTATTTCTTATACCTACCTAAAACAGATCTTATAAGTCTGATTGATTAGAAATAATAAAATACTACCAAGATCAATGATAAAAATTGTTTACAATTTTATATCTAGTGCTAGCATTGGGACAGGGCCTGTGATGTTCAAACACCCAACCACCATTTTTTATGTTACACTGCACTGCAGTCTTAATATATTACTCCTGCTAAGTCTCCAAAAGTAAGATTGACTTATGCATTTTAATATATACCAATTCCAAGAATTATAATAACTATGGAATGCAATAAACACTAAAAAAAACTCTTATATAGCCTACAGGTAATTTAAATTATCCAAGAACCAAATGGCAAGACAAAATTAGATAAATTAATGTTCTCAAGGTAAACTATTTATGTGTAGTTGACAATGTCAGATAAAACATAATTGTATTGTCTATAATCATTAAGTGTCTAATATTTGGAATAAACAACAACAAAACACATACATACAAATCACAAAACAGAATATTGAAAATGTGCAAATGATAAGAAAACAATAATCAAATAAAGAAAAGTCTAATGTATAGTAAGGACAAAAACTCAAAATCAATAATTAATAGACTTATGCATTACATCATGTTTGATAAATTGCATTAGTGTTTTTAAAGATTAGTATTTTGATACTAATGTTACACAAAATGTTCAAAACCAACAATTAATCAACTATGAATTAAATCATGTTTTGCTAAATATATTAATATTTGCAAAGATTAATAATTTTTAAATATATGGTGTTAAGATGGGGTACCTTTTCTTTCATATATCTTTGGTTGGAATATGTATCTGCGAAATGGTTATGAAGAACCGTGGAATGGTAATTAACAAAATCAAGGAACACCACTCCCACACTTAATGATTAGAAAATGTTTGAGATGTTTTAATGACTGAACAAACAACTAAAGTTAAAAGTCAAACTATTAGCCAAAATCTTAGGAGACTACAACTTACCCAAGGACAACCCTACTGAAAATTCATATAGCACAGTAAGAAAATTGAGTTTGTTTTAAAGCATGTAGACTGATTATAGAATAGGATAAGGGTGTTGTCAAAAGTTGTTGGATTTCAGCTCAAGGTTCTTTTATGAGTAGTGCTATGAGGACTCAGTGCCCTTCTCTCCAGAGAGCCATGAATAACCAGACCAAGCAAGAGAATTGTCTTTATAATGATTCTTTATTAGTAGCTTCTATATCCAATGTATTATGGGGATTCACACTCTTAATACGCATGTAATAGACAACACATAAACAATTCAATATCGCAATTATTAAATCTACTAATCCTAATACATAAAACCAATTTCTATTTCTATTTGACTTATCAGTTATCTATAAAGCACTTCTTAACCTTAACACAACTTATCAATTAACATTCTTAATCTTATCAATTATCCTTAAAATATATCTTAACATTTCACACACTTAATGCATGCATAACATTTCACAGGCCAAACGCATCTATGCTCTTCTCTTAATATTTCACATAAGCGTTAAATAGCATCATCCAACCCATACAACCTGATATTCTTCTGCCATATAAAGGACTTTGGGATTTCTTCAGGCTGGATGCCTGGCGACACTCGGTGCTTGACTGCAAAGCTCAAATTCTTGACCACGTAGTCTGTGTGGTCTGGCAATCATCTGCTCTTGGAAGATAAGGCGTTAGGTATGCTTTCGGGAGGCAAAGCATTCAATTTAGGAGGCGAGGCTTTGCTCTTGGGAGGCAGGCTTTTGGAGGATCTTGCTACAAGGCTCAGAAGCGTGCCAGGGCCTTCATGAAAGTGAGATAACTGCCTTGCTTCTGCTGTCTCTTTCTAAGTCTGTTTGAAACCGCCTCTCATCCTATCCTTCTGATAACCAGATGTCCTAGGTATGACTGGATCCAGAAGGGAGGAGTCCTTCTTTTGAAGCAAGATTACCAAGGTTACTGGGTGCAGCCTTCCCTCTGGCAGGGCCATATGGGTGTGGCAGCCTCCAAGTGGGCAAAATATTCTCTTAACATTCCTCCTGTCTACTTCACACAGTTTTCATACTTAATTTCCTATTTCCTAAATTATAGTTATTCTATATTTCCTCTATTATACTTATCCTTATATTATATTATTATAATTATCCTACACTATAGCTTTCCTACTTTACCTACACTACAGATTCCTCTTTTTTACTTATTCAGAGAGAATTGTTTCCATACTTATTACAGGTGTGAAGGCTTTAAGGGTAAAATTAAGTAGGGTGGAACAGGGATGATTCCTTAAAATAAAGAATCTTGCACCATTTCTCATAATCATTTCAATATATTCAGCAAAAGAGATACACTTCAATATTCTTTTCCTTAGGAAAGCCCAAAAAAGTATTTAGAGAAGGATTTTACCTTGCCTAAAGATGGTTACTGCAACAAGTCCACACATAACATCATACCGATGGTGAAAATATGGATTCTCTGAAAAGATTGGGTAAAAATCAAGCATGTCTACTCTTACCCCTGCCATTCAACATAATCATTGAAGGCCCAGTAACAAAAATTTTCAAGAAACATAGACATTTTAATTGCTTGTGATACATGATAAACTGGTATCAATCTACTGCAGTAGAAATTTTTTTAAAAAAATTGTAGAAAATATTTTCATTATATCTTCCCCCTCTCCAAATCTATCTAGATCTTCCCCACCGCTCTACCCACTCAGTTTTATGTTCTTTCTCTCTTGAAAAAATAAATCACATAAAAATGCCAAAACAACAAAAAGAAAAATAAATGACAAATCATCCCCCAAAATGTTTTCAAACAAAACAAAACAAAAACAAACAAGCAAACCAACAAACAAAATGAAAAAAATCAATGAATTACTTTCATATTTATCAACAGTTCCTAAACATGAGCCCTCCTATAGAGTATAGATAATATACCAGATGACAATGTACTGAATAAAATTTATCTGCTCTTTGCAGATTGCTTAAGGCAATCAGTTGAAAATACCTTTTTGATTAGGGTGTCACCTTCCTTTTCTCAGTGCTAGGACCTCTTCTAGCTTGAATCTGTGCAGATTTTCTACATGCTACAACCATTTCTATGATTTTATATATGTGTGTCAGTACTTCAATACTATTATGTCTGAAAGACTATTGCCTTGGAGTCATTCATATGTCTGGCTCTTACAATCTTTCTCCCTCCTTTTCTGCATTCTGAGACTGGAGTGAGGGGTTACAGAAAACATCTCATTTAGGACTAAGTGTTCCAATGTATCATAGCCCAGGGAAAGCTGCTCCCATGACTGTATCCAGGGTCGCAAAATGAATGATTTCAGAGTAGCTGAGAATTGGGATATAGAAAAAAAATTCTTCTTTGACTTTCCTATCTGAACTTTTTATATTTGAGGGTAAATAAAGAAACACACATGGTTTTTGATGGTAACTAAAGAAAAAAAAAGCAAACACATGCTTTCCTGATGGTAAGTTTCTCTTTTACTTTATTTTGAAAAATACCTTTCTGAAAAATCTTTCTGACTCCACATAGTTACACCTCATTATTACAGTTACATATCTCTCCTTACATCTCTCTTTTACACAGCCATAGTTCTTTCTATATAGTTACATTTATTTTCACAGTTACAGTCTCTACACATTCTCCATATATTCTTCATATAGCTACTTAACACTTCTTTACAGAGCCAACTCTCTTTCCACATAGTTGCATTCTCCACACAGCCATAAACTTCTTCCACATACATCTCGCCTACATACACATATTTCTTCTATGCAGCTACATCTTTTATATCTCTGTACTCAGTCAGTTATATCTCTTCACACTTCTCTCTCTATACATTCATCTACCTCTCCCTTCTAGTACATACACACACACACACACACACACACACACACACACACACACATTTCTTTCACATTTCTCTCCTACAACAAGCCTGTGAAAAAAAGAATTCACATTTTTAGGATCACACAATACTTCTTGAGCAATATGGGAAGCAGAGCCATACTAATCACACAGTTTCTCTCAGGCTAAGGATGTCATGCTGATTGGACATGGTGAGTAACACTTGGCTATGCATGTAGCACTCTATTTGTTCAGGGTTTCCAGACAGAAAGTGAGAGTTAGCTGTATGAACCTTGAGGTTAGAACTACATGCAGAAAGTTCATTATTGTAGAGGGTTATGTCTACCAAAGTTGTTTCATGCATGGCTTTGAATCAGCAATAAATAGCTGAAATTTTCCTTGTGTGTTTCTTTCCAGGGGCAAACAGTTTGCTTTGAATTTGTTCTGATGTCTAAAATTAGCTGTATTTGTGACTGAGAATATTTTTACTTTTCTATATCAGTCTGTGTAATGAAAAATATCCTAGTATTATTTATATTCATTAAAATGATATATTATATGTATCATATATTAGCAGAAATCATCTTACTGATCATCCCTAGCTATTTGTGTGCCCAGTTGATGAAATATTTTCACAATATTAATACACAGGCTTTGGAATATATACTCATAGCTTATATTAGGGAAGGAATATATGGAAATGAGAAAATTACAGACAGACACAAACAGTTATTCATTGGCAATGTTCTCATAAGTCTTGATTCACGAGTTTCTCTCAAGCAGATAATCATTCATCTAGTGGGTTGACCTTACGAATATTGTTATCTGCTGTACATTCTCAGTGGCCTCTAGTAAAGCCATTACTACCAGGATCTCTCAGCACCAATGTCTCTCAATTTCTACAAATAATCATAGCTGTCTCTCTCTCTGTGATAACTCATACCTGCCACAAGAAGAAGCTTCTCTGCTGAGGTATGAGTGATACACTGAACTATGGACATAGCAACATGTCATTAGGTTTCATTCTAGTGCTGTGTACTTTTAGTAGAATAATAGTGGTACATACACTACAAGGCCTATCTAGTCTCATGCTCATGACCACTTTAATAATTTCAGGTAATGGACCACCTCACAGAGTGGGATTTCAATTCAATAAGAAAATGGTTGGCTATTTACCCCACATTTGTTCTATTACAACACCAGTATATCTTTTAGGCAGAAAGCTGTTTTAGGTTGCAGAGTTTGTATCTTGATGATATTGGTGATAATTTTCTCCTTCATTAGTGTACAGAGTACCTTCCAGTATCATTAACACTAGTCTGTAGGAAAACTGATTTTATTTCTTCATGTTTCACAACACTGTTAAGTGGTATATTCAACAAAAAGATATTGCATGATTAATAAAAACCCAGTGACAGATAATGGTGCTCAACATGAAGGTCAGAAAAGCAAAACAGCCAATCACTGGCTGTGACCTCTACCTCAGCCCAAAATGGCTATCCTGCCTTCAGGAATCCTCAGAATGAGACTGAATGAGAGCTGTCTCCTTCTGTCTTATATTCCTCTCTAGTGCTGGGATTAAAGACATGTAATACTACCTCTCAGTTTCTGTGACAAACTAGTGTGGCTACTGGGACTAAAGATGTGTGTCACCACTGCCTATTCTGTAAGGTGACCAGAGTGAATGTTTTATTCTCTGATCTTCAGGCAATCTTTATTTATTAAAATACAAATGAAACATTACTACAATAAGGTAATATCTAAAAGTCATGAAGGGTAAAGGTTAGCATTGACATTAGCTTGTGATGTTTGGAAGCTTCCTTGATACTTGATACCCTTTTGTCCAACAACTAGATCATATGTGATCCATTCTGGCACTGGATGTTTATTTCATATTCTTTATTTCGTTGGGGAAATTGTCATTATTTGGCTACACAATTTGGATTCCTTTCTGTATTCATCAAGATTCTCTAGAGAACTGAGACTTATATTATGAATACACACACACATAAATACACATACACACACACAAAAATGAATGGAGTTTATTAGAATGTACTATAGGCTTTGGGTCTTCTAGTTCAATAGTGCTTGTCCTTTGAAAGAAAGGTCAAGAATCAAGTAGTTCATTTCATGAGACCAGATGTCTCAGTGCTCTCAAGTGTACCTTCCAATTCCAAAGAAGTAGGATCACTGGTAAATGATGTAATCTCAGCAGCAGGGTAGGTGAACTTGGCAGCAAGGGGAAGGGCAAGCAGCCAAAAGGAAGATTTCTTCTTTCATGTCCTTTTAGGTAGGCTGTTACCAGAAGGTGTAATTTAGATTTACCCTGGTCCTTTATGGGTCTTCTAACCTGAAATAATATAATCAGGGAAAATTCTTCCCAGGCATGCCTAACTGATTGTGTTTTAAATAATTCCAGATGTATTTCAAGTTGACAATGCAGATTAGCCATCACACTTTCCTATATGCAAATAGCTTAATTTTTTTACAGTAGTGGTTTTACATAGAGATTTTCAAACAGCCTTTATAGTTAGTTGTCCCCCACATATTCCTCTTTTACCCTCTTTATCATTCCTCTTCCTATCTCCTGGTTTAGTTTTCCATTTAACTTTTTATAATACTATATTCTATTTCTCCTTTCCTAGGAGATCCTTTTCTTCTACCTGGTCTATTTTTATGTAGTTAAATTCTTTGGATGTTTGGATATAGTACACATATCAAAGGCTGAAAAGCTAACACCTACATACAAGAGAAAAACAAACAATATTTGTTTTGTGGGGCCTAGACTACATTACTCAGTCTAATTTTTTTCAGCTCCATCTGATTAACTGCAAGTTTTATAATTTAATGTTTCTTAACAGATAAATATTATTCCAGTATGTAAATATGCCATACTTATATTATTTATTCATAAGTTGATAGCCATCTATGGTGTTTCCAATTTCTATTATGAATAGGGCAGCAATAGACATGGATAAACAAGTATCTCCATAATGGGATATAGAGATCATTGGGTCTATGCCTATGAGTGGTGTAGCTAGATATTGTTGTGGAATATAAGGCAGGAGAACACAGAAACTTAGGGCATTCAGTCTAAGGACCTGTAGAGACAGGATACTGTTGTATGGGCTGCTTGTTCATTCCTGGATGCTGAGACCACAGAATAATCACACAGAAACCATATCGTTTGTAATACTCTTTGGCCAATAGCTTAAACATATTTCTAGCTTTCTCCTATATTCTGAACTAACCCATATCCATTTATCTGTTTATTGCCACATGGCTGTAGCTTACTAGCAATGTTCTGGGCATGTCTATCACCATTGGAGGTTACATAGCTTCTCTCTGACTCTACCTACTTTATTCTAACATTTAGTTTAGTTTTCCCCACTTAGCTCTATTTTGACCTATCACATTCCAAAACAGCTTCTTTATTAACCAACGGCATTCACAGCATACAAAGGGAATCCAATATCTGAATACTCCATTTGGTCTGAGGATTTTATAGAATTAAGAACTAGTGGCTGGCTTCTGTGCTCTTCTGATCTTTCAGCTTTCACCCCTAATACCTGACTCTGGATATTTTCTATTAAGATCAATTAAAATCACCCTAAAGATGTCTTAAAAATTTTATATATCAGTCTTTCACATGATAGTTTAGCATTTCCCACGATATTTATTTTTTGAGGCTATTGTGGAATCACCTGTCTCCCTAAAGTCTTTTTCTCTATACTTGTTTTCATGCAGGAATGCTACATATTTTCTGTTAATTTCATATCCTTCCACATTGTAGGAAGTGTTTATCACCTACAGAAATTTTCTGGTTACATGGATTATATGGTTTGGTGATCAACTCCTTTTACAATAATATATATGTGGCACATTAAAGGAAGAAATAAAAGCAGTTCCCCTTAGATACATTTAACCAAGAGAAAGACCAAATTGAATCCCCTTATTTATGTTCCCTGCGTCTTATGTTCCATTTCTTTCTGTTGTATGAGTCTGAAACGGTTTCCGCCTAAAGGCTGTTTTGTGATATTTTTCTGTTCCTGTGTCTTCCTCTGTATGTGACTGTGTCTTCTGTATGTTCTCTCTCAGCTGTTTTGTCATTGTATGTGTGTCTGTTTGTTTTCTTGTATGGCTGTGTGTCTGTCCCTTTCAAAGGACTTTAAACATAATTTGATTTCTTTTTTTTTTAATTTCTGTCCCCTTGATCTTTTTCAGTTGTCTTATTGCTCTAGCTAAGACTTCAAGGCACTATATTAAATAAGTGCAGAAAAGGTGCACATCTTTGTCTTGTTACTGTTTTTAATGGAAATACTTTGAGTTTCTTTGTTTTTCTGTTGACGTTGGCTGTGGGCTTTGTATAAATCATCTTAATTATGTGGAGATATGTTTCTTGTACCCTTAGTCTCTCTAAGCTTTTATCATGAAGGGACAATGGATTTTGTCAGAAAATTTTTTTTCCTCAAATGAGATGATTATATGGTTTTTGTGTTTAAGTTTCATTATATGGTGAATTACATTTTTCAATTACATACGTTTAGTCATCATTTGAGCTTGGTAGATAATCTTTTTTATGTGTTATGGAATTTGGTTAGAGTTAATATATTTTATTGAGAATTTCTGTATCGGTGTTCATTATGATTTTCTTTTTCTTTCTTTATTTCTCTACTTCCTCTTCATTTCCTTCATTTTTATAAGTATCCTTGTGTGGGTTTGCCTTCATGGTAATAGTCATATTATAAAAATAAACAATTGTTTCTTCAATTTTCTCAACATAAGCTCTTTTGGTTGGCAGATTTTTAATTACTGTCTGTATTTTACTAGTTGTTCCAGGTTCATTGAAATTGACTATTACATGTTCATTTATTTTGAAATGCCTAGATCAATAAATTCATGCTTTCTTTTGTTTTCTAGTTGAGAGGAATAGCAAATTTAAAACTATGTGTTTATCAGGTCTGAAGAAATTGTTCAGTGTTTAAGAGTACTGATTGCTCTTCCCACATGACAGCTCACAACTGTCCAAATTTCCAGTTCCAAGGAATTTAGTACCATCACAAATACATGCATACAAGTATATATACAATAGTATATATAAAATAAAAATAATAAAATCACTAAAAATAATTCTATTAAAAAACTGTCTTTATGATTCTCTGAATTTCCATAGTGTTTTTTGTAATATCCTCAGTTTTTATGATTAAATCTATTAGTTAGGGTCATGTTTCTCCCTTGTTTGGTTAATTTGGGTTAGGGGTTGTCAAGTAGAATTACTACATAATGCATGCCTCTGTATAATCAAGGAATTATGGGAAAGAGTATGAAATTTCCTAGAGTACAATCATATGATCGACCAATCCCACTGATCTTTGACATATGTCCTACTCTACTAAAACTTTGCATTGTGCTACATTTTTCATTGTAACACAATTCATAATACTCAAGAGATAGAAACAAATCAAAATGCAATCTCTGAGTAGGTTGGTAAATTAAATGTGTGTGGAACATTATTCAATTTTTAAAAGGAACAAACTTAATACACTGAAAAATACAGAAGAAACTTGACATATAGAAAAATATATCAGTTCTAATAATGTAAATGCTGTATGATTCTAATAATTTGAGATAGCCAATACATTTAATTCACAAAGACAAGAAATGGGACTGTAGATTGTCATATTAAGAAAACTAACTCATAGTCAGAAAGACAGTATTATGGGCTCCAGATTTTATATAGCTACTTACAATATTAATAGATGTGGAGGATTGGAGAGAGTAGTCAATGATTAAAAGTGTTTACTTCTTTAGCCAAGGAGCCCAGCTTGGTTCACAGACACTATATGACTGCTCATAATAGTCTGTAAATTTAGTTCCTGATGACCTATTGGTTTATATTCATTGTACATATTGATGGTTTTCATAACGGTATTTTCTTTTCTTATTCTATTTTATTTTATTATTATTATTACAAATATTCACCTCCTCCACTCCTCCCATTTCCCCCCCTCTTCCCCATTCCCTCTACCCCTCCCTCTGCAGTCCAAAGAGCAGTCAGGATTCCCTGCCCTGTGGTAAATCCAAGGACCTCCCCCCTCCATCCA
>NC_022026.1:31636035-31643243 GCF_000317375.1 Microtus ochrogaster
CGATCTGTTCTCGGTGTTGTGCGCAGTCCCTGCCGCCAGCAGCCTGTGTCCTCTGCTGCTGCTCCAGTCCCAGCCGGTCCCAGCTGGTCCCAGTCGGTCCCCGCTGGCTGAGGAGGCATCCTCCGGCCGCCTTCCGCCACCCGGTATTCCGGCCGCCTTCCACTGCCCCGTGTTCCATCCTGGCTCTTACAATCTTTCTGAGTCCTCTTCTGCATAGCTATCTGAACACTGAAAGGATGGGTTCAATTAAGAAATTCCATTTAAGACTGAGTGTTTCAAAATCTTTCACTCTCTGCACATTTCCAGCTGTGGATCTTTATATTTTCAAAATCAAATTCCTGGGCTAGCAAAATGGCTTAGTTCACAAAGGCATTTGCTACCAAAACTAATGACGTGGTGTTGATTCACAGGAACACATGGTGGAAGAAGAAAACTCATTATCAGTATTGATCCTCTGACCTCTACATAGTCATTGTGGTAATAATATACCCTATAAAATGAAAAAAAAGTGAAATACATTGAACTAAAAATCATCTTTTTACTACATCCTTCTCCAAAGACATATTGCTTCAAATGTTTGGCTATTTCTTGGGCAATTAAATAAAGACAAATATATTTTTTTTATTATTTTAGAATGTTATTTTTCAGTTTCCAATATTAAATATTTTTCAACACAATTTTTCCTCCTATTTATCCAAAGTATAAAGGCTTCATTGCTATTGCAGTCTTATCCCATTATACTGGTATGAAGACTTGTTAAAAGTCATTATTTGTATTTTGTGTGATCTGGATTATTATGAACCATGTTATTCATAATTGACCCATGTAGTATACTATGATTTGATTGAATTTAATGTCTGATTTTTTTCCTTGAATTTAATCATTAAATTTGTTTATTTTCCCATGCCATCAGTACTTATTCAAAGCTCTTTTTTCTTGTGGGTATCTTCCTAGTGTATTGAAATGCTTAGATATTTTAACAACTTGATTTCTTAAATCTCTCTAAAGGCTTCTAAACCAAAATAATGTGAAGTACCTGTTCTTTAAGCCCATTAAAATATTCCATCTTTTCACTTATCTTCACTCTCACCCTAGACTTTGGTTTTATCAAATTTGTACTATGTTTTATTTTCTGAATAATTGTCAAGTATGTGTGGAAAGTGTACATTTGTAGACAATGTGCCTGCCATTAACTTTCTATTCTATTTGTCTAATATTTTAGATTTATAATTATACAGTGGTCATTTTTTTAAAGGAATATTTTTTTTTCATTTTTCTGCAAACAAGTGAGTCTAACTATATTATTCATATTTGTATACATTATCTATTCATCTGTGAACAGTCACTTCATCTGATTCCATAACTTTTATAGTATTACTAGTGCTATAATATGTTAGAGTATTTCTGTGATATGATGACCAGGTATCATATATATATCCAGTAGTAATAGAAATATAAAATGTCATTGTTCTGTTCACAGTTTTTAAAACCTCCATAATAACTGAAAATCTCCATAGTAGTTCCATTATCAGTGGACTATTGTTGACAGGAATTTTCTTTCTTTTGCTTTTGTTGTTCTTGAGAAATGTATTCAATTTCTGATTATTTTTGAGTGGTGTGTATGTCTTACAAAGCTCTGAATGTTTGATTTGAATGTTCTTAATTTTTGTTTTATTGTAATAAAATTCTAAATACCATCTAGGAGTCTTTGGAATAAAATCAGAATTTTGAAATTTTTGAATAATTGCTAAAACACTGTAAAGCCTCACATGTAAATTAACTTCTACTTTAACATTGAGGTTGGTTGTTATAAATATGAAAATGGGATAATATTGTATGAAAAGTGTTTAAAACATTTACTACCAAGATAATTTTAAATTAATGATAATTTTAAAAATAGGAATTATTATTTTTGGCATATGTCAACTTTGAAAAACTATGTTTAAAATTGGTGGATGCTACCATATTAGAAAGTCAAATACCTTAGACTGATATCTCTGTCTCTGATAGTCTTTTGTTCCCTCTCCCTCTCTCCTTCTCACCTTCCCTTTCTTCTTTTCATCTTAAATTTAAATTAAACTCTATTTTTTGTTTCTTCTTATTCATATCTTTATTATTTACTGTATTTTCTGAAAAAAGTACTAAATTTAAATTCTCAACCACTTAACTTGAAGATTTATTGTTATTTGTTGTTTTTGTTAGTTTGCTTGGTATACTTCTTTCTAAAATTAATTTCTTGAGGCTAACTGTTGAATTTTCAAATTGTTAACCTTTATCCAATGCAGACTTATTTCATTTGCATGTGCATGGCTGTGTCTATAAGTTTCATTCTGTGCTCTTGTTCTCTGTGAACTAATTTAGTTATTAGTTTATTTTTTGTTTAATTTCTTTTCACATTACACTCAAATCTCATTAAATGCTTCAAAAGTTTGTTAATGCCCAATACATGCTTATATTTATTTGTAAAACTTTAAAGTGCTGACTCGAAATTGTACACAGCAGAAAAAGTATTTACTACTATGTTCTTCATTATAGAGTTTGCTTCCACAAAACTTTTAATAAGAAAAAGCCACAGTTATAGCCGCAGTTATGTTTATTTGAGTGAACATATTATTCAGAATACTTCCATCTGTCTTGGGGATATTGTCTTATCTGGTATCACTGAGACAAAAGAGTTATGGGGGCTCTTGACATTTAGTCTATACATTGCTTTCTTCCATATGCAGAATTATTCCAACTCATCTGAATTAACTATATCTCAATTCAACTACCCTACATTGTATCCTTTCCAAAGAACAAATTTTAATATTTTTTTCCTGGACACCGGGGAAACGTTTTAGCTTTTGGGATGTAGGTATAAACATTTGTACATTTTACCCCTTTTTCAAATAATTCCAAACTACCCTCCTATTTTCAGTTTAAATCTCCCCACTATCAGAATTCTGTGGTGTCAGCAATTCCAAAACTGGAGTAAGCATTCTCAATCTTCACAACACCCACTTTAGGTTTCTTTGTGCATCAGCTAAGCCAGCAATCAATCAGCCATTTAATTTGTACTTTCTGATTTCTGTTTTTTTTTTGTCTTCTCTTTTCTACTTGTAAATAAATGAGTTAAATTTAATCTCACTACAGTGAATTTTTAGAAAGTAATCATGGTAATTTTATATTTCTTCTTAGTTATCATCTTTATTTGTAAGTCACCACATATAATTTTCATGTTTTCTAATAATTTTGATTTAATTGTATTAAGTAGGTAGATGGACATTTAAGTACACATTTAATATGAAAAATTTGAATCCAGGATTCCATTTAATGATCAAAGAGAGGACATTTGATGTGATTTATATTGTAGGTAAAAGCTGCTCTTTTACTTGTTTGAAGTATGAGAACACGGATTAGAACTAAAAACCCTAATTCATATATTAAACATAATCAGTTCTCAATATCTCTAGCATTAAAGACTTACAGGCAGAAATGCTGGCACTAGCATTTAAAAAATTATAAGGTGCTTAACCCAGATCAACCATAAACTCCTATAAGCCAATATTGTCCACATGCTTTTATATCTGATAGGTAAAAGAATGTCCTGCAAATGAATAGTTTATAGCAAAGAAGACATAGCAAGTATATATTTATAAACTAATAATGTTATAATTTTAAGAAAACACAAATTAAGTGACACAGTATAGTTCTAAGATAAATATATTTTAACTACAGTTAAAATATTTTCTTTCTGAAGTCTGGAGAGATGGAACTCTGAGTTTGAGGCAAGCCTGACATACAGAGCAAGTTCCAGAAAAACTAAAGCAATACAGAGAAAACCTGTCCTCAGAAAACCCAAACAAACAAACAAGCAAAACTATGTACATATATGTATATATGCATATAGTCTTGCTAGTGTCATTCCCACCTCGACCAGCAAGGATGACGCGACACTGGAGCTCTTCCTGCTAGCAGTTTATTCAGGACCTTTTGACAATCGAAGATATCTCTCCCTCTTTCTCTCTCTCCTCTCCCCTCTCTTCTCTCTCCGGGCAAACCTTTACCAGCCTTTAAAAAGTCACAGGCCGCCAACCCCGGATTGCCAGGTGGGCACTGCCCATAGGTCCACGCATATGCAAGCAGCTGACAATCATTGTGTTATATTAGGAGGTGATTATCAGGTGTGGCTCCACGCAGCTCTCTACATGCTAGTATTTATTCTTTCTTTTAATTTATCTTATTTGTTGCTCATTAAATTAGGCATAAAAATGTAAAATATAGGACTGAGGAAAGATGGTGATGGACAACAGTACTAGAGGTGCTGTGGGGCAAATCAGAGGAGCCTGAGAGACCCACTGAGTCTTGGAAGGGAGAAGATATGGCAGAACATGTATTGTAGTATCTCCAGAACAACTTTAAAAAAAAAAAGCAAGTCTCCTGGGAAAATAAGTTTTCAAAAGCAATTTTATGGAACTGGAAAAAAAAATAAGAAAGAGAGCAGTGCCTGTGGCTGAGAGAAGCTGAACAAGATAAAAAAGTATGGTCAATAATTTTTCTTCTCTTATAGCAAATATTCTCTACAAATAATTCCATCAAAGAAGTTTCTTCTTGCTAATATCCAACAGTTTTTTGCAAAGTGTGATTTTGCCCAAGTTTATCAGTGAGTTAGGGGGACATGGGAGGAGTCCAGTATTGGTGAATACAGACTTTAGGGCAGATTTCTCCTATTTATTTAGTTGTTTGCTTGCTTATTTATTTATAAGTTATCCAATATGTGCAGAGGCTGTGTAAATGGAGAAAAGAGCTGTATTTAGAATCCCGGGATCACAATATTTTTTCCATTTATTAAACCTAAGACATCAAGTGCTTAAGAGAATTTTTTCTTCTCTCAAACAATGATTTTTAATTATCTCTTTTATGTTTTTTTAGTTTATAATACAATTATATCATTACCCCCTCTCTTTCCCCATCCAAATCCTTCTATATATTTCTTCTTAATCTCTTTCAAATTCACAGCCTCTATTTTCATTAACTGTTGTTACATATTTTAGGAATGTATGCATATTAAGAATATAATGAAACTAATTCCTGTTTCTTTAATAATTCCTACTTTTTTTTCAGGGAAGATAACTTGGTGTTGGACAACCAATTGGTGCACTCCTCTGTGGGAAAGACTACTTCTCCCATTGTTAAGAATTTGTTACCTGTAGTTCTTTGGTTATAGCTGTGGCCTGATGGGTTTTCCTCTGTCCATGTTAGCTTGACTATTGTTGTCCTTGTTCAGTTTGTGTGTAGACAGTCATATTTGTAAGACTTCATTGGATTAGTTATAGCATTCTTCAGAGACACAACATCACAACAAACTCCATATTCCCCTGCTCTTTCAACCACCCCCTCTTTTGCAAAGATCCTTGGGCCTTTGGTGCAAAAGTTACATTGTAGATGGACACATTAAGACTCATATTATTTTCAATAACAGGTTAAGGTTTGACTCACATGGTCAGAAAAATGCTATAGATATGCCAAAAATCAGATCTAGAATGAGAAAACATCTGCACAGATTTAGTATACTTAAAATGTGCTTAGATATTGAAAAAAGAAAGAAATGGATATAGATAGTCATGAAACATAAATGAATTATTCAAAAATAATGAAGCCTTTAAAGAGAAAATAAAGTAATATAAAAACTATGCATCACATAAAGATGGGAAATGTCTTAACACTGGGCATGTGGATCATATACAGTGGTTTTCTAACTGTAAATATTTTAAATACTAATGAAAAAAGCAACAGCTTCTGAATGACTTTGGATTATGAAGAGAGTAACTATCTTAAACTAGACTGTATATTTTGATGGTGTCATAACTACAGAGTAAATGTTGAAAAATATGTTGCTTTGGAGAGGTTATGCCTATATTTCTACAGAAAAAAAGAAAGCTTTCTATTTCTTTAAAATTAATAAAGATCTAGACCAAGAGTTCCATATAATAGTTACACAGTTCCACTTAGGGCACAGAACCCTCCAGCACATGGCCATGCAGACAGGGAGACAGGTGGTCATGCTCCACAGGGCTCATGCTCAGAGAGATGCTCATCAACATCGCTCTTGTGTTTGTGTGTGCGATTAGATGTGCACATGTCTGTGTGTGAATGCATGTGTATATGTGTGTGCAGGTACACACATGGCAGGGTGTGTTGTGGAGGGAGCTCAGAAGACAACTCCGACCCCGGATATGGCTGGAGGGTTCTGTGCCCTAAGTGGAACTGTGTAACTGTTATGTGGGACTCTTGGTCTAGACTTCCCATCATGCCAAAAAACAAGCCCCGGCTTGAGGCATTAAAGGTCATCTTATAGTGGGCGTGGCCTCCGCTGTGTCACTCTAACAAGCACATGGACAGAGGGAAGGCATCTTCCTTTTAGCATGTAAGATAGATGTATATGTGCACACATGGGGTTTTCTCATTTTATTAGTCATTTCATACAATATATTGTAATCACATTAGCTGCCCTCTCCAGCTCGTCCAAGATCTACCCCCAACCAACATTGCAACTTGTTTTATTTTAAAATAAAGTAAAACACAGTTTGCGTTGCCTGTAAAAAAAATTAATAAAGATCATAACTAATTGGAGGAGAACTTCTAAAATCTTGGCTACAGAAATTATTTTTTTAAAAAAAAAATACTACAAGATGGATGGCATATAAACTTATAACTCTCCATGGGTATAGCTCTGAGACTAGATGAGATATGGTGAATCTTTTCGGCTACAGAATCCTCGTGACAGTTTGGCTGTATAGTCCAAGATGACTTAAAAAGTTTATAGATGTCTTCTACCTGTTAGAGCAGGGAAGAAAAAACATATTTTGCTGACTTATACACATATAGCAATTAAATACTTGGGGTAATTCAGATATGTACATTATCTTTAAAAGTTTGCATGTTTTCAGAACAAAAGGAGAAGACTGAAATGAAGACAAGTAGCCCAAGAGATACAACTTCCCAGAATGCCTCTAATGCAGGTTCTTCAAAAATCTACACTCAGAACAATTTCAAAGCTGTTAGCTGAGATGGTCCAGCCTTATAGACTACACTATCCAGTACTTCAGATAAGCTCTACACTTATCTGAAGGGTAGGATAAGGAGAACTTGGGGCACCGGGATGATTGGGATACAGGAAGGTTGGATAGGGGAGCAGGGAAGCACATATCTTAATTAAGGGAGCCATC
>NC_022026.1:31644104-31654950 GCF_000317375.1 Microtus ochrogaster
TAATAAGCGATAATGGAAGTTATCAACAAATGGGGGAGAAATCGTCCAATTTCCAGTAAAGGCCTAATAATGAAAGCAACTCATCTTTAATGGGCTAAAGTTGCTTACAGGTACTTTACAAATGTCCTTAAATAACATTCATTTTATTTATACATATATAAAACCAGAATTTGATGACTGTTTTGTAAAATAATCATCATTTTCTTTTCTGTGATTTTTTTGGTTCTAATATATTCCTTCTTGTAACTATAGAAGAGTCTTGGACTTAAGGTTATATTCCTAAAAACAAACATAAGAAAAATCAAAAAAAATCTACACTCAGAACAATTTCAAAGCTGTTAGCTGAGATGGTCCAGCCTTATAGACTACACTATCCAGTACTTCAGATAAGCTCTACGCTTTCCCATCACACAGAAACTGGAAAACAAATTATACAGGTAGTCCTTCCAGGACTTGATAATTATTACAATTTTCTCAGGGTCTCCTAAAGGTATTGTTGCCCCCAAACATCTGGAAGCATTCTAGAGAATATGATGCCCACAATTCCAACCGTTGGGGTGAGTGATTTTTGATCAGCTGGTGGATGTTTGTTATCATCTAGGGGAGTTGGTTACAAGTTGCTATTGGTCATAGTCATGGAGGAAATTAAACAAAGGCAATTATATTCAGGGATTTCATTCTGATAAAAAATGAGGATATAAGAATGATGGTACAAAATGTTAAATTGTTAAATATACTTTAAACTAAAAGAACAAATACTAGTCTCAATATTATACACCGCTATAGATTTTTGTATATTGACACAAATTCATGGTTATTTTTGTTATACTGTGTGTATGTTTCTATTCTTGTTTAAGATATTGTACCTATGCAGCTCATATAAAAATGTACTGTAAATATCTAGTCCTTGAAAGCTATTTAGAATAATAACTAAAGACAGGTTAGGAGTTAGTCATCTATAACAACCAAGCTTATAATCATATTAGGTATGGTTTTAAGGTCAAACAGAGATATATTTTAAATAAATTGTCTTCAAAGAACTTCAGAGACTTGCTGAATATGGCTTTTAAAATATTTTAATAATACAAAAATTTTTATGCCAGTGAGATGCATCTGCTTCTGGCAGCACCAAGTTACTTTGAAAACAAAGGATGATGGGCATCAAAGAACCTTTTTATGGAGTTTGCTTTTAATGTGGCAAAGTTAGTCACTGGGGAAGAAGAAGGTCTTTCCTTAACTGCCTACAGCATGCAGTCCAAATTGGAAAAGCAGCACACAAATCAAGGTGATTACTGAGCTTCACCAAAACAAGGTAGGACGGTCTTTCAAAGTTTCTTCCTTCACAGAAAATGTCTGTCATATATTCTAGGTCTGTAGACTGAAAATGGATTCTCCAACTTTGTATAAGAACCTTGAGATGACTGTTCAGATGGCCAGATATCTCTGTATCTAGAGGGTTTTTTTTTAAGTTTTCTAGAGATATCTTCTCTCTCTCTCTCTCTCTCTCTGTGTGTGTGTGTGTGTGTGTGTGTGTGTGTGTGTCAGGATATCTCTGTGTAACATTAATTACAGTCCTTGAATGATCTTTGAATACAAGGCTGTCCATGAATTCACTGAGTTTCACCTGCCTCTGCCTCTCAGATGTTGGGATTAAAGGTGTGCAGCATCGATGCCCCTCTTGCACTTCTTGTTTACTCAGGTAATATTATGACCTTCTTTTATCTCTGATAAGGTTGAAGAACAGATAGTTATAGTTTTATAGCTGTCCTTGTTATCAAATTCAGAAAAGAAACTATCAAATGAGATGTAAAGTTTATAAAAGTTAAGAGACATAAACCCTAAAGTTGGTTATCTAAGAAAATGTTTTGAGGTCTAAAATGATATTTTTAGATTAGTAATCATATTTATGATCAAAAGTAGTTTAGATATAAAACTCCAGATTTGTAAAGACAGGATGGATCATAGAGTAGTTTCTCCAAATTTGCTTTCTTTAAATGGACTGAACATTGGAACTGTAATTCTTACCTGGTAATTGCTCTTGTTGTATATTGTTTTACTGTGTTAATAGGTAAAGTCCTTCTTTTTCATTTAAACAAAAATGGAAAGGTTGTTTACATTGTGAAGATGTGTCTCTCCCAATGTGCCTTGTAATTAATTTAGTAAAGAGCTGAACGTTCATTAGCTAGGCAGGAGAGGTTAGACATGCTTCCTGGAAAGAGTAAGGAAGAGAAGTTAAATCTAGGTGCAAAAAGATGTGAGTGAGATTTGTACCATTTGATGTACAGAATAGAGGAGAGGTAAAAAGACACATGGTAGAAGGCAGATTTTAAAAATATGGTTTAATTAAGTTATGAGTTAGTTTTAAACAAGCCTTAGCTAAAGCCCAAGCTTTCATAAAAAATAATAAGGCCACATATCATTATTTGAGGGCTGATTGTCCAAAGACAGTCTACCAAGAAAGCTTGCTACAACAATGGACAAAAATAACTGAGACATATTAGAATTACTTCAGTGTAAAGTTTTATGTTTCTGTGGCTAAAAGTTAGACATTATTTAACATTTTCTATACTTGTAGATTCAGTATATAAATCACTTCTAGTTTTGTTATTGTTTCTTAATATATTACTAACAAAATTTTAGTAAAATCTGAAAACAACAAATTATTAATATAATATTACATAGCCATTACACAGTTACCCTGTTAATACAGTGATACAATGTCTGGAAAGAAGGTGTTATTTTATTGGGTCTCCAAGTTTTAAGAGAGACAGAAATTGGGTACAGAAGTTTACAGACTGTATGTCCTTGACTTTGCAGTAATATGACTATTAGATGAATACAGTAAGAATCATATTTGGAAGTTTGAATTTTAATCTTTTTTCATGTTAGCAATATGGAGTATAATAATGTAAGGGATAGTACCCAGTCAGACAAATAATCCAAAGAAGAGATCCTTTCTGTATACTGTATTGCTAGTCTTGATATTATGTAAGTTAGAATTTTAAATTTGTTTTTAAGTTATGACATTTTGTACCTATGAATGGTTCATTGTACAGCAATAAGCATATGTATTCTTCTACCCGAAATCAAAGCTAATAAACTGAAAATGGATTTTCCTTTACACCAAGGTTGTTTGGATCTTCCTCTAACTTTTATTTAGTCTGATTCAGTTTTCTATATTATAAGATTTTAATGTCAAACTCCATTGATTCTTTAATGAGGTCTTATAATAATTAACTACTGCTGTTTTAACTATTAGTATCCTTCTTCTACAATAAGATAGTCTCTGGAAAATGCCTTATATTTCTAATTTTTCAGTGTAATAAAGGTTATGGATATTGTCATATTATGGATTGATAATTGCAAAACATAACCATCTCAGGAATCTAGTCTAGTTTATCTTTACTGATATTCATTATTTTCTCACAGCTACATGATGACTGAGCTACAGTCATTAAATTTTACTATATTAACACACAAAGGAGTAAACAACACGTGTAGTCTAAAATGTTTCCCTTATTTTCTTAGAGAAAAACATTTCCTTAAATGTTCTATCCTTGAAAAAATTCCTTAAATGTTCTATCCTTGAAAAAATTCCCCAGATTTTTCTATGGATGGGATTTGTCATGTATCCTGCATAGTAAGTGCATGCCATTTATAAACATTGTAATAATATGTAGTTATTTTCAAAATAGAAAAAGAAAGAAGAAAGGAAGGATTGACAGAAGAAAATAATTGAAAATGAGACAGTGGTTTATAGGTAAACACACTAAAATGTTTCATAGGCTTAAATTTTAAGACACAAGCTATCCAGTCTACCTACATCTTCTTTCAAGATTTCAAAAAAAAAAATGATTACATCTATACAAAATGTACTTTGTCCTCAAGAAATAAAGCCCATAAGACAGAACCAGGGCCTAAAAACTGAACATAAAGAAATTGAGATATACAGCATTGAAAAATTATTTCTTTAAAAAAAATCATGTGTCTTATCAGACATTTATTTTTACCTTTCATTCATTTTTATTTTGTTTTATTTGATTTTACTTAATCCCTTTCATGTTCTTCCAAAGCTTTGGTGAACAATGACTTTAACAGAAATTTAAAGCAGTTTTGCTGACATTAATAATGATGTTTGAACAAGTATTTTCCATTCTTTATCCTGAAATGTAAATAGTGAGTTGGATTGATATCTGTAAAATTCTAAAGCAGTATGAGTTTCATGAGGACTTCAAAGTAAGTTTCTGCCTTTTCATATATACACACATGGCTGAGACTTTAGTTTAATCGAAAGCTAACTTTTGTACACTTTAACTTATATCTTGCTGTGTGATAGAATTGAGAATATCCTTGTGATTCTCAAATACTTTTCACAATGTTTTTCTAAAGATCCCATGTTTAAATCCATGTTGATTTCTAAGAATCATAAAAATAATTGTAATTTTTAAACAAAATAATATTTCTAAAAATATTACCTAGTAAATGATCATTCTTCAAATTAAATGTCAATTTACATTATTTTTATAAAACACAGTGAGCTCCTAATCATACTGGAGCTGAGCATAGAGTTGAGGAAATTAGTTCCTGGTACCTGTTGTTTCCATCAGATAAGCACCATGTTTCACAAAGAAAGTAATGACTATTTATCTTTCATATTAGCCACATTTATACTATTAAATACATTATAAAGTAGTGAAGAATTACTATAAAAAGAAGCTTTAAAACATTGGAAATAATTACTAAAAATAAATAAATAGAAAATAATTTGAATCTCTTAAAGAAATTCAATGAAGAAAATTATATGAGTCAAATTACAAAGTGGGAACTTCAATATCATTATTCTATCATGGAAATGTTTCTTATTTTTTAATTTTATTTATGATTTTGTTAGATTATAATAATTATAATATTTAAACTTTCTTTGTTTTCTTTCCAAACCCTCCCATGTAATCTCCTTACTCTTGTTCAATTCAAGCCCTCTTTCTAATTGTTGTCAAACACACAATTCCTAAATATATACCTTCAATTTACTTAGTTCATAATGCTACCTCTATGTTTTTAAGGATGAATATTTAAGAATAACACCAAGAGACATGCTAACTTAAAAGGAGGAATGGTCTGGGGGGGGAGCGAGTTCTTAACCATACACAAAGAAATGCAGGCAACAAAGAAATGCTAAGAGTTATTACAGATTACAGAGGCCTGGCTTGTAAAATTTCACTGGGAAGCAGAACATCTATCAGGGTCATTTGTGTGACATTTTGAATTAAGAATCTTTGCTTCTCATTGGCTATAGCTAGGGAATCAGATGTGATGAAGTCAGACCAGAATCCTAGAAATAAAACCTTTGTTTTAATGACTTGATTGATGGTGGTGGATGGGATTGAGAAATTAGTTGTGATTAAGAAGGAACCATTATAACTAAGATAAAATCTTCTAGGTATATTTCTGCAGCATTAGCACTTGGAAGCTGTGGTGCATAGGGGGTCAAGAGGGATTCTGAAACATGAAGCCAAACTTGATGATTTAGCCTAAAGAAGCTAAATAACAAGGTAAAGTATAAGAAAAACATAGATCCACCTGGAAAATGAATTAGTCAATATTACCTGACAAAATTGGGAGCATGGGGGTGGAGGGAGAAGGAAGGGAGGAAGCAGAAGATGTATATGTTATATTTATTTTTAGACGCATCTCAATATTGTGAAAATACCTTATTCTAATTCAGTGATGAAAAATGTGCTCAAATGATTTTTTTACTACAAGAAAGCATCTATCTCATTGTATGCAGCTTTATCATGTTTTATTTTTTGGCTGTTCATAATTATATTTGTGAGCATTCAGATTCAAGGCCTTATTCAGTGCTTTCAATAATTCCTCATGTATATGCATATACATTTGCATGTGAAGCAAAACAACTTCATCTCTGTCTATTATTATTTTTGGAATTTATATGAATGGTGTCATAAGAAAAATCATTCTAGAAAACAATTTTGACATTATATTTCTCAGACTTTAAAAAAATACCAGTTTTTAAATATATAAGAAATTTATAGCAAAGAGGCATACCAGGTAAGAAAGAGAAAAAGATGTCTAAAAATATAAAATAGATAAATATTTACTTTTTGAGATCCATTACCAAGATATTAACATTTTATGAATTTGAGAAGAGATGTAGAAAACAATCATTAATAATGGTATCGTATAAAACCTTCCCTGAAGAGACCATACACTTTGCATATAGGACATAGATAAATCAAGCTAGAACTAAGCTGGAATTTTCTTCCCCACTGGGTAGCATTAACAGTTTCAAAAGATGCTATGCAGGTTGTTGTGGAATGAAACCCATTAATGGTATGCTGATTTGAATACCCCATAGACTCATATATTTAAATGATTAGGGAATGACAATTTTGTTAGAATAACTATTGCTTTGTTGAAAGAGGTGTGTCAATGTGGGTAGACTTCGGCTTTGAAAAGACCCAGCCTGGCCCAGTGGCTCTATCTCTTACTGCTACCTGTGGATCCTGATCTAGAACTATCAAATATTTCTGTTTACATGCCATGATGATACCTGCCATGACAATAATGGACTAAATCTCTGATACTGTAGACAAGCTCCAATTGTATTTTTTGTTTTATAAGAGTTGCCATGGACTCTTCATAGCAGTAGAACACTGACTAAGACAAATGGTCTTACCTAATTGTGGACCTGCATACTATAACAATAATCTTCCAGGAAAATCAGTGTTCATTGAGGCAATTGTGGCACTATTATTTTTGGTATAGCCATTTGCTTTCTGATTGTATTTGACACCTGACCCACTGGAGGCAATCCGTATCTCATACTTTATAAACCTGATTAAAATCTATATGTGGAGAATTCAAATGTCCTACAGAAAAGTTTACTACTGATTTTATATACACATAGTCAAAGTGCCTGGATCAGAGGAATTTGGTTTGTAGTGAGTAGCATTTATGTGCAGACACTTATCTAACCAAGGGACTAATAATAAGAAACTGCCCTATGTTCACTCACCTAGGAAACATCATAAATTAGAGGATAAAAAGGATGTAAGAAGTGTATAAAGAGAATAAATGCCATGAAGCAGCGTCTTTTGTATATGACAAGGTCATTGGAAACATGGAAAATTAAAGCCAACAGCTATGACTATAGGCAGAAGCCTGCCATAAATAAAAGACATGAATGCAGGAGAGGACTAATTGGAAGAAATAGCAAGGAGTACAAGCAGATAAAAGAACCCAATCGGATGAATATCATCACAGTACATTGTACACATCTATGAAACTGTCCAAAAATCAGGTAAAAAAATTGAACAATAAAACACTAAATATTTCATTCAAAAGAAATACTTTTTAAGTAATAATTTACATTAAAAACATTTATTTAGGCAAGTAAATTAACTTAATTTTGGCAAAGGTAATAAGACCATAGTATTTGAGACACAATCTACCTTTTTCTACTTTTGTTTGTGAAGAAAATCATAGCAGGTGGTGGCAGTGCACGCCTTTAATCCCAGCACTTGGGAGGCAGAGGCAAGTGGATCTCCATGAGTTCAAGTCCAGCCTGGACTACAATGTAAGTTCTAGGGCAGTCAGAGCTATTACACAGAGAAATCCTCTTGCAAATAAAAATGAATGAAAGAAGGAAAGAAAGAAGATAAAATCATTTTGAGTCAGTGTTGCCAAGAAGACTTCCTCTTCCACAGATTTTAAAGGCTCTATTATCTCCCTAACATGGAGATGACCACTAGCGTTTCTTGTATCTTACAGCTAATTGTTGAAAGAACTAAACTAAAGGTGTTTACATAGAATAGGCAAAAAATATCTCGTTATTCCAAGCCTTTTCTTGGAAGATAACCTAAACTTCTTACTGTATAGGACGGATACTTTCGCCCCAATATTACAAAGTCAAAATCTGTTGTAGAAAAAAAAGGTTACATATCAGTCAGTAGGTACAAACTTGGATAATAGGAGATTGCCACATCTACCTTGTTCAAAAAACAGAGTGTCATTCAAGAGTAGTGGGCTGTTCTCACACCCAGACCTTGAACAGTGGCTGAGTGTTTTTGCCCATAGTGTATGGTTAGAATTTTAATGATATTAGTATGACCATGACCAAAAGCAACTTGAAGAGGAAATGGATTATTTAACCTATTAGTTTGCAATTCATCATGTCAGAAAGTCAGGACACGAAGCTGGAGACAATAATTGAATTAAAGACCATGGAATGATGATGCTTGCTTCTCCTAGCTTGCTCAGTTTTCTTCTTATACACTAACAGATCACTTACCCAAAGATGACATCACCCACACGGTATGCTGGGTTTTTCTACAATAATCATTAATCAACAAAATGCCCCAAATACATGCCTAAAGGCCAATCTGACACAGGTATTTTCTCAATATTTGACTCTAGCTTGTGTTAAGTTGACAAATACTAACAAGCAGACAAAGAGAGAGAGAGAGAATAATCCCAAGAATAGAAAGTTCATGTACTGTTTGTAAAAACTTTATTTAGAACAGTCTTGGAAAAAGTCAAGCCTCTACGCTTTATAATACTCAATGATGCTTTTGTTGTAAGCAATTAAAATGGAACTCGAAGCTCAAAAATCAAATGCTATCTGTCTTAGCAGATAGTATGAAAAAATCATAACTAAGAGCTTTACTAATTCCAGGATTTCACACCTGAAAAAGAAATATAATATTGTTGGATCATAATGTATAATAATTTGAAGTTCTGGGCATTATCAAAGACAACAAACAGTGAACATTGTTGTAAACTAATAGCTGGGTGTGAGCCTAACAAAAGAAGTCTATTTAGCAAAGAAAGCATGAAAAGTTGAAATTTCCAAAACAGTACTTGCTCAACCCACTCACATAAAAAAATGATTAACTATTGTGTATTCATAAGGCTATATTTTCTAAGGAACAATTTTACTACAGGGTAAATGTATTTCAATAGCAAAGTCCAACTAGAATATTAAGGAAATAATTAGCGAATAGCAATGATGATATGATAGGGTAAGTAAAATCAGAGGTTCACTGTACTTATATTTTATAGTACAATGGCTAATTTCCTGGTTAAAGTACAAAAGAGGGCAATGTAGAATGCAAGAACTATGAGAGAACATTAATACCGAACTTTGCCAAGACTTCAAAGTAGTTATTATATGTGTAGCCATAGAAATGAAAGAAAATATTCACAAGGAAGTAAAGAAAGTTGAAATGGCAAGGTTCCATTGAAAACAGACTGCTAATAAAGAGATAGAAGCTACATAAAAATAATACTTGAATGGAAATTCAGATGTTGCAAACTACGATCAGTGAACTAATATTTACCAGAAGGAATCATCAGTAGATTTTTCAATAATAGAAGAAAATATTTATAAACTTGGAAGTAAAGACTATGCCCTAGAACCAACAAATAGAAAAGGTAGATATATGGTGATGTATCAAAAGAATGCTAGCTACTATTAAGTGTATAGACATGAGCACAATGGAAAATCATAAAGAGTGAAAGGGAATTAAAAATATTTAAAAGAATACATATAAAGATATACATATGGGAGCAGTTAATGAGTAAAGATACCATGTATTTTAAAAGGAGTAAGCATGGGTAAGGATTTTCAGGGAAAAAATGAAAGGGAGAAAATATAACAACACCAAGTTTCATGATGAAAAATAATTTAAGATTCTTTGTAAATTCTAAAAAATGAACATAGTGTTTGTTGTAGTTTTATTTGTTTGTTTTGTTCTTTGGTTTTTGGGCGCCTTGGAGGGGGGCACAACCCAGATACCAAATAAATCACGTGGAGTTTTATTCTTTCTTGTGAATGCCCAGCCTTAGCTTGGCTTATTTATAGCCAGATTTTCTTAACTTAAATTATCCCATCTATTATTTGTTTTTGAGCTTTTACCTTTCTCTATTTCTGTATATCTTTTCTTTCCTTCTTATTTTGTGTATGACTAGGTGGCTGGCCCCTTCTTTTCTTTTTCCTTGATTCTCTTCTTACAGATTTCTCCTTCTGTTTATTACCTCTGCCTGCCAGCCCTTCCTTTCCTTTCTTCTGCCTAACTATTGTGCTGTTGAACTCTTTATTAGATCAATCAGGTATTTTAGACAAAGTAACATGGATTCACAGAGTTAAACAAATGCCACATAGCAACACAGTGGGGATGCAGTACTGTGGGATACAGGGGCATGGGACACTGTGATGTGGAGACTCAGAGGTAAGAAATACACTGTGAGAACATGGTGGTGGTGGCTGAGCAAACTGGGTTTCTGGAAGCAGCTCTTAGCAGATCTAGATCTCAGTTGGTCCTCTGACAACAAAAAAGCAGAGTCCCCTGGGAATAGCTGTTAGAAAATCCACTTCAGAGAGACTCTGTCTGAGTTGGCAGAGAAGCAGCCCATGATACTCTGTGAACAGCGCAGTTTGAAAGTCAACACCAGTAAAAGCTGAGCAATATGCTGATTCTGGATCACATGATTTTGGCCGGACTATCAGAAAATGTACTCAGGAAGTACAAGTGCGATTTGGAGAATGAATATTCATGGATAATTTAAATACTAGTTTCCAGCAGGTCACTGGACAATGGAAAGGACACAGTATCTGGGCCAGAACTAGCAAATCTATGGTTAACTAAGTGTTATGATAACCTTTTGAAATTCCAACTGTTATATGCAAGCTACTGACCAGACAATATTTGTAACATGATTTCCCAAAGAAATGTCAGGAAATGAGAACAGGGCAACCCAGGGGTTAGATAGATTTTTAGACACAAGGAAAGGACAAGTAACTTAGAAATATAATGCAATGTGTACA
>NC_022026.1:31655050-31657597 GCF_000317375.1 Microtus ochrogaster
TATGGACTTTTTGTTTTCTTGAGACAGGGTTTCTCTGAAGCTTTAGAGCCTGTCCTCAAAGGAAATAGCTCTTGTACTCCAGGATGGCCTTGAATGCCCAGAGATCTGCCTGCCTCTGCCTCCCTAGTGCTGGCATTAAAGGCATGCACCATCATCACCTAGCTTGGAATGTTTTATCCATAATGAAAAAAATATGGAAATAATGATTTAATTGAAGAAAATTGTATTATGTAAATTAAAGCAATTTCAAAAGGACAAAAAAGTTTTCTTTTTTGTAGATCCGTATTTTATATAATCACTCACAATCATATATGTACATAATAAATAAGGTAGAAATAAAGTGAAGGGAGAAGAAGGGTGAGAGTAATGATGTGGAGTGGATATGCTCAACACAATATATACTTGTAAGAAAAATGTTAAAACTAACTAAATAAAGTATTTATAACCAAGATTTATTAAAAAAAAACTTAGTAACTGGAAAATAAAAATGACCCAATACTTATATAAAAATTTTAATAATTTGTTGTAAATGCTATGGAGTGTGTGTGTGTGTGTGTGTGTGTGTGTGTGTATAAAATTGGGACATTGTGTGGTGTTCAATACATGTGTACATTGTATAATAATTAAATCATGTCAATTTATATTTTTGAATGTTTGTCTCTTTTTTTTGCCCTTCTATGGATCAAATATATTGCCTCACACATGCTTTTAAAGCAAGATACTAGTGATTCTTATACCCACCTAAATTCTTTTATAGGAAAACACTCAAAATCCTTTCTTTAATTTTTTTATTTATAGTTCATTGTTGTCTATTCCATATTAGTATATAAGAACACATTAAAACTTGTTCATCTATAATTGTAACATGTTACACATTTATGAAATATTTTCACAGGTATTTATTCTTTCTGATGGACTGATAGTATATAATTGTATATATGGACTGTTTTTCTGTAGTTTTAGTGAATAAGTATTTAAGTTCCTTTATAGTTATGAATAGCAGTGCATTAAAATAGTGCAGTATTAGTGACTATCGTTTCACAATATTGTTTATGAAATCAAGTGGTATAATGCCTCCTGCTTTGTTATTTTTGCTTAAGAGAGTTTGCTATTGAAGGTATATATAAATATTAAAATATTTTTTCTATTTCCTTAAAACTATAATTATTTTGATTAATATTTTATTAAAGTGGTTTGTTACTTCACATAGTATGAACATTTTTACTACACAAATTCTCCCAATCCACAAACACAGATTTATTTTCATTTTAAAGTTATCTCCAGTTTTTTTTAGTTTTTTTCATTCATTCTTCCTTTCTTCATTTTTTTTCCCTCTCCTTTGGAAGTATCATGGAATATGCTTTACTGAATTCTTTCTGTCTTTCTAATAATTTCTATTTGAATAATAATTAAAAATAATACCAATTCTTTAATGTTTGACCAAATTCAACACTGAAGACATATAATCCTTAGATTTTCTTAGTAGGGGAGTCTTCATTATAATTCATCCTCAGTATTTGAATTTTGTGTGTTAGGTTTTTCTTTTGTTGTTGTTTCATGATTTCATTTTGGTGAAGTATACTTGCTTAGAACTATACCTTGTTGGTATCTTCTTGATTACGAAAGTCATTGGTGCATAACTGTTACTAATAGTATTTAATGATCATTTGTATTTAATGTGGTATCAGTTTTGTTGTCTTCTTTCTCATCTCTAATTTAAAATTTACTCAAGTTTTCTTTACCCTTGCATAGCTGTGGAATTATCTTTAGTAAGTGACTTTTTCAAACTACTTGAGTATATATTTTATTTATTTCTAGTTTGGCCTTCATTGTTTTATCTAATTTTGAGTTTATATTTTTGCTTTCTGGTTTTTATGTATTTTTATCAAGTATCACTTATTTTAAATATATTTTATTTTAAACTATATATGTGTAATTATATATGTGCACACACATACATACATTTTTTCTTGCACCATAATCTGATTTTTAGGTAATATTGTATATTTCTTAAAACCTTTGATGCTAGTTTGAATTTGATATAATCTTGGCTTTGACATAATATGCATTTTTCATTCTTGCAATTCTGCCTGAGTTGCTGAAAATTTGAATAGTATTGATGAAAGTGATTCCTTTGGCCATATATGCTGTCACTGGCTTATTGATAGTTTTGCTGTCCAAAGTTGGCTATGGTCATTGAAATAGCAGTTATTTGCTCATGAAAGTTGATAATAAGATGGAACAACATGAATCTTGCAGTTATGGGTACTTCAAAATAATAGAGGACCTTAAACAGGAGGTGAAAAACTGCCATAAACAATTAGAGATTACAAACAAAAAGGTAGAGAAAATGAATAAATCTCTCAAAGATACCCAAGAAAACCAAGAGAAACAAGAAAAAGCAATCAAACAGGTAAGGGAAGAAGTTCAAGACATGAAGAATGAAAGGGAAATAATGAAGAAAACACAAACCGAGGGAAGGATGGAGATGGAAAATCTGGGTAAACGAACAGGAACTACAGAGACAAGTACTACCAACAGACTACA
>NC_022026.1:31687709-31706451 GCF_000317375.1 Microtus ochrogaster
ATTGTCGTTGTTGTTGGGTTCCTCATTACTTTCTGTAAGGCTGGATTTGTGGCTATGTATTGTTTAAATTTGTTTTTATCCTGGAATACATTGTTTTCTCCATTGATGATGAAAGAAAGCTTGGCTGGTTATAGTAGTGTGGGCTTGTATCTATGGTGTCTTAGTTTCTGCAGCACATTTATTCAAGACCTTCTGGCTTTCATGGTTTCCATAGAGAAGTCAGGTGTAATTCTGATAGGTTTACCTTTATATGTTACTTGACCTTTTTCCTTTGCTGCTCTTAATATTCTTTTTTTATTCTATATGTTTTGTGTTTTGATTTTTATATGAAGAGGGGATTTTTTTATATACAGTCTATTTGGTGAACTGTATGCTTCTTGTACCTTTATAGGAATATCCTTCATTAGTTTGGGAAAGTTTTCTTCTATAATTTTGTTGAATGTATTTTCTGGGCCTTTGAGCTATAATTCTTCTCCTTCTTCTACCCCTATTATTCTTAGATTTGGTCTTTTCATGTGTCCCAGATTTCCTGGATGTTTTGTGTTAAGAATTTGTTGGATTTGCTGTTTTCATTGATCAATGAGTTTATTTCCCTTATAGTATCTTCAGTGTCTGAGATTATTTTTTTCTATCCCTTGTATTCTGTTGGTTATATTTGTATCTGTAGTCCCTGTTCATTTACCAAGATTTCCCATATCCATCCATCCCTTGGTTTGTGTTTTCTTCATTACCTCCATTTCAGTTTCAAGCCTTGAACTGTTTCCACTACTTGTTTGATTGCATTATCCTGGTTTTCGTGGATATCTTTGCTGGATTTATTCATTTCTTCAAACTTTTTGTTATTCTTTTCATCCTTTTTTTTTTTTTTTTTTTGGTTTTTTGAGACAGGGTTTCTCTGTGACTTTGGAGCCTGTCCTGGAACTAGCTCTGTAGACCAGGCTGGTCTCAAACTCACAGAGATCCGCCTGTCTCTGCCTCCCGGGTGCTGGGATTAAAGGCGTGCGCCACCATCGCCTGGCTTTCATCCATTTCTTTAAGGGATTTTTTTACATCCTGTTTATGGGACTCTATCACTTTCATAATGTTATGTTTAAAGTATTTTTTTTTCTAATTCTTCTGGATTAGCGTGTTCATGTCTTCCTATTGTATGTTCACTGGATTCTGGCTTTATCAGGTTGTTTTTCAGATTGTTGTAGGAATACTTGCATTGGTGCCTGCCCCTCTCTTCCTTCAAATGCAGCCAGGGGAGTCTTGGCATCTTTGTCCCATCTTTGCTGTGACTGGCTCTCTGTGTGGATCTCCTCAGTGCAGGAGCAGGAACTGTTCCTGGGCCAAGGATATCACAGACAATAAGGCAGGCTTGGGGGGGCAGGGTGGTGTAGAACAAAGAAGCCCCTGCAGCAGTAACTGGAAGGGACCTGTGCTCCCTTCTTGGACCATCTGTTCCAGGATGGCACACACTCACCAGTCTGGATTGATCTCCTCATCACAGGAACAGGGGCTCCTGGTAGTCCTAGGACCCCACAGAAAAAAGGGCAAAGTTGGGGTAAGGGCAGCGTGGTGTGGAACAAATAAGACCCTGCAACAGGAGCAGGAGATGCAGTATACTCCTTCCTGGGGACCTTCGGACCAGTGGGCAGCCACTCATCCCTCTGGGTGGAAAGCCTCAGTGCAGGAACAGGAACTGTTCCTGGGCCAAGGACTTGCAGACAATAGGTCAGGCTGGGCAGGCAGGGTCATGTGGAACAAAGAAGCCCTTGCAGCAGGAGTTGGAGGGGCCCTGTGCTCCATTCCCAGGTCATCCACCCTGGGATGGCACACACTCATCATTCTGAATTGATCCCCTTCATGCAGGAACAGGACTACTGGTAGTCCAAGGACCCGCAGATTTAATAATCTTTTCTTAATGCTTTTCTTTTTAAATAATTGTCTAATTAAAATGTGTGTCAAATCTTGAATCACTTTGTACACATTCCTAAACATGGAGTACTTAACTAAAATCTAAATATTCAACTAAGAAAAATACCTACTACATTTAAGTTAGAGCATCTATATTAGTTCTTTTGACAGTGTCTTTAGTTTTATTTTTTCTTTCATTGAAATAGATGTACTTTTTCACTTAATGAAAAATTAATAAGAAGTGCAGTTAATGAAAGAAAATCAACCACCTTAAGCAAAAATTTTAGGTTTCTTTGACTGTCACTACTTTGAAATTTATTTATAATATCATTTATCATCTAGAAAATATATTTGAGATAATTTTCTATTCTGTCTAGAGAATGAATGGCTTAATAAATAAGTATAGAGAATCTGTTTGTACAATCATGTCTTTATTAATATATTAATGCTGATGTTTTGCATAATATAGATGCTTAGTTCTTGTGCCATTTTCTAAAATATCCTTAAGTTTACCATCAAATTGAAAACAAGTTGACATTTGATTTTTGAAACCTACCCGAGAACTTGACCTCAGAGACATGTTGCAAAATATAAAGAATAAAATGATATTGAATCACAACTGTAACAGCAGAGCTGAATTTTGGTGAATATTTCTTAACTGGAGAGCAAGAGGAACTGACAGCATTTGTGATGAAAATTTTGCATGCAAATAAGGCCTCTACCTTTTCTTTATGTATAAGAGTTTTCTTCCATAATAAAGAGACCCAAATTCATGTACTGAATAAGTGAGATATAGGCCATGCTAGTCTTCCATAAAACAAATGAGTCAACATTTTATTTTATAAATGAAAATATGCCTAAATTTTAAGATTTTTGAAAGAATTAGAGGCTGAGGTATATTGTCATCTTTCAGTGGAAGTAGCAATAATAATACCTCACTGTTGTGAAAAAAATAAATAAATCATTTTTTTTTTTGCTTTTATGCAGTACCTGCTTATTTGACAAAGGCTTCTGCATACTCTTCACATTGTAACTATGTCCTGAATTTAGTAAGGCAGCTTAGATAAGCTCAGAGGCTTATATACCATAACACAGCTAATGAATCAGTACAATACTTAGGCTAGTAGTGTTAAATCCTCCCAGTTATGTAAATGATTTTACACCATGAAGTAAATAAGCCTCAGCACTCCACAAAAAACTATAAGCCCACTGAGAGTGAAGTGTATGAAGAAAATCCTGCTTGATTAGTTAGATGCCCAGCATTATTATACATGCATTTGAAAATATTTTTTTTAATTCTTTAGATGACTGGACTGTTCATGAAGTGCCTATGGCTTTGTATGTTCATTTAAATAGGAAAAAATGCAATGTTAGCAACCTAATGATCTGCAATAAAAGGGGTAAGCATTTAAAATAGTACTCATCAGAAGAAAATATCCCCAAGCTTAAAAAGGAAAACAGCAAGCCAAGTACTGATCTTAGTATCACCTATGTGTATTATATTGCTAAAGGCTGTTATTGTTTTGTTTGTTCAGAGAGAGACTTTGTACAAAGTAGCAATGTTATTTTGCTGCACATATTTTCTTTCTATCTGACCATTCTTAATATGGACAATTAACAGAATCACATTCTGTTTTTGTTTTGTTTTGTTTGTTTTCTATTTTCCTCAATCAGGGTTTTGCAATATGGCTCATCTTTAACTCAACATATGCCTTTATCTTTGGAGTTGTTTATGATCATGAGTACTGCAGGCATGAGCAATTATGCTAGGCAGAGGACATTGTTTTCTAATCATGTTTTACAACAATTAATAACAAAATAAATCATTTCCAATACAGATTAAGTCCTGAGAAAAGCATGCTTCATGATTCAGGATATTTCCGAATATTTACCGTGCATTTCATTTTCGCATTAATATATAAAGATGTTCTCCAAAACAGTTACATTTGACATAAAAAGCATTGACAGGGTGAAAGCTGTTTTCATTTTAAATAACTGTGAATAGCTGAAAACAGAGACAGTGTTCTATTCTAGGTTTTAAAGCAGTGTTTTTCAAGCTTCCTAGCATTATAGTACTTTAATACATTTTCTCATGTTGTGTTGACCCCCAAACATAAAATTATTTTGTTGATACTTCATAACTGTAATTTTGATGCTGTTATAAATCATAATGTAAATACTTGATATGCAGGATATCTAATATATAACCCCTGTCTCACAATCCACAGTTAGAACCACTGATTTAGTGTTCAATAATTTCTTAAACACATGTTTTTTTTTATTTCTGTGCTTTGTCTATTCCTGTTGGGGAGTGATATTTCAGGTTAGTAGTATTTTCCTAAAGAAAATTCAATGGAAACATTCTAATAAAAGTATAGGAACTGATTAGTGTTGGACACTATTACTGAAATGTAATGAGAAATTTATGTGCACAAATATCTGTACATAGTGTTACAGGATTTTGTAATAGTTTAGAAGAAAACATGAGAGTTGGGGAAGTAAAACAAGCTGTTTTCGTATTCATATGGATGAGGAAACTAAGAGTGATTTCATCTTTCTACTGCAAATGGTAACATTTTCACCCATATTGTTGGAAAGGATTAAATGTCTTTCTGAGCCATCTACATCTGTTAAAGCATGAACAAACTCTGGTTTAACTTGTTTCCACTCTTGGATTAATAGGTACGTTCCTGTGCTATTCTCTTGCCCTTTGCCACCTTTGATAAAGACAGTCAGAAATGCTAGCTGGTTTCCCCCTTGCAGCAAAGTTATTATATTTGGGTCATAATTTAAATACTTTTCTACTTCTATCCATCCATAAATTATTATCTCCTAATTCAATTGATAACTTCAGAAATTATTGAATGACACTGTACTGACACTGTAGTCCCATTTCACAACTAAGGTTTACTCTTTTGGGGTACAAAGTCAGAACCGGAATTAAAATCTGAGTGCAAAGCAACTCATCCCTTTATTTTTTCTTTCTTTTTAAAACTACATGAATGCCTTATATTTAATATAATGACCTCAAAGAATCCTGTGATGTGAACAAAATTGTTGTTAACAACATAGTTTTAAGCCATATTTTTTACAAACCCCTTTAATTTTACTCAATTTAATTGATCCCTTTGTGTATAAATAAATGTAAATAGCCATAAATAGCATATTGTTTAACCTTTAATTAAAGCTATGATAAAAAAAGAAGGAAGAAGACGTCTTTCTCTAGGCAATTATATTGATAACTGATCAAATTCATGATATAGACATTATAAAATCATTTTCATATTTAAAATGCACAGATCTGAATTCAATTAAATTTACTGTTTTTAAATGCAGTTTTTAAATACATTGTTAGCCTTTTTGCACAAGCACATTAGTGTAATTAAATTTGACAGTCTATCTAGTGATTAAAAGTAGGAACCCACCAATAAATCTAGTCAAACCTATGAAGGGTTTTAAAGTTGATTTTAGAAAATATTAAACACTAGATGGCAAACTTTAGTCATAAATACAGAGATGATACTGAAACGATGTAAGGGTTTCTTATTATAATACAAGACAAAAATGGTTAACAAGATGTTTAACATTAATTTTTATCATAATAATAATTTTATCATGCTTAATATAAAGGGATTAACAAGATATTTGAAGGGGTATTTCTAAAATGCTAAACTGAGAAAGCAAAAGAGGATAATCTCGAAAGTAAGGCATAAAATGCAAGGCAGCACCATGAAAGATTTCAAATCCTTGATAAATTCTATAATCATGAACCCCTCTTCAGGGAAAACACAGGAAATATAAAGAAAACAAGAAAATAAATTCTTTATCTGGTTTGGATTTAATTTCCATGATACTGGTAATATATTTTATATTAGTGATATTTGGTTAGGAGAAATACAGCAAGTTGAAAATAGGAGGAAGTAAACAAGGTTGAGCTTCAAATTAAATGATAGGCTTAAAGCAACAGAGCCTAGATTCACCAAAAATTTTAAGGAAAATGTTATAAATTTTAAGAAATTTCCAATGAAGAACATTTTGTAACATATTGCACAATAAAATTACCATAAACAATCACACCTTAGGGGGTGGAAATCATTGGCCCTTAAGAGCTAGACATCTGGAAGCCTGCCTAATATTTGCTTTTAGGTTCCATGACACTGTTTTAAAAACATTGCAACTGAAGCTCTATAACAGTGTACAAACTAATCAAGAATGAAAACATATGTTTAAAAATCATATACTGTTTAAAAATAAGTATTTAAAAATGATATACTGATTTTCAACATGATTTCCCATTGAAAACTAATGGTCATTCCCTTTAAGACTCAGTTTTGCTATATGAAAGTTGAAAATCTGTATTTAAATTATTTTCAGTCACTGAAAATCTGCACATCAAGTAAATGAAGTCAAAGAAATGAAAGATAACTTGGATTTTCACTCAGAAATATCCATTGGAAAAGTCATTGGCTTATGATATTTTATCTGAGTGCTAATCTCATCAATCATTTTGTAGCTTTGAAGTAATTGTCCTACTCATCAACTACATGTATAGCTTCCATTCTGCTGATACTAAGTGCTATAAACAAAAGAATTTGTAATAGAAACAGAAATTCACAATTTCCATTAGATACGAAAATCTTTAATGCTAATAAAGAAATACTGTTAATTTATGGCTTTTTATAACATGCTGTATAAAATTCACAGGACACTGCATATAGCATGCATGAGAAGTTATATACAACTATAAATTTCTTTTGTTCCTGGCTTCCTCTTAAAATCTAAATGGTTACCTCATCTCAGTACTAAACAGTAACTAAAGGAAATTACATTCCCATAATCACATATACACATACACTCATATATTTACATTCATGTTTCAGAATTAGAACTATAAAAGTCTGTAAGTATTTTTGCATGAAGAATTTGGTTATAAGGTTTTCTGAATGACACATGTAACTCAATAGGAAAGAAAGCATAAAAGTATTTAAAAGATAAAATTATTTACTGTGTTTTTATTATAATAATGGGAAGATAAAGATTTACTTGATTTGTGAATCCATTAACTACACCACCCATGAAAATCTTCTAAATTATACCAATAAAAATGCAACCAAGTTCAGTTGTCTAAGCTGTCTCAAGCCTGAATAATGTAGTAGTATATCACTGCAAAATGTTTAAACCCTAAGTTTCAAAATTTTGTTTTAATTAATTTGAAAAGCAAATTTATAACTAAGGATGTAGCTCACTGAAATACTATCTTAAAAAAGAAAATCAAATGACTAAAGAGAATTGGTTTCAGTGCCTTTCTCTTCTCTTAATCTTCATATACTATTCATACCTTCAAGAATATACTACATTCATACTACTTTGCAGGGATAAATACTGAATGGTTTCTCAGGTTTCAATCCTAATCCATGATTGAAAACTAAATGTCTTTTCTCATTATTTATTTATTCCTTCCAGAGTTCAGTCATTAGCAGAAAATTGTCTGTGATCTAAACTAGTCAAAAATAGTTTCAGTGGGATTAATTACTTCAATATATTACATGTGCAATTTCTGGAGATAATTAGCTTTATTTTACATTTACTACTCAGAGAAAGGAGGAAAGACAGATTGACAAATATTTGAAGGAAGTAGATTTCTTCAGAGACAAGATAGATACAAAGCAAGAAAAGTCTCTCTGGGTGGCTGATGTAGATTCCATTTCTTTCTCTTTAGTGATCTTCTGAAACAACTTAAGTTGAGCTAGACATGGTGGTTTACACTTGTAATGTTAGAACTCTGAAAAGTGAAGTAGAAGGTTAATGAGTTCAAGCCCACTTGAATTATACAGGAATCTGTCCTTATATCCTATTTGTGTGTGTGTGTGTGTGTGTGCATGTGTGAGTGTGAGTGTGTGTGTGTTTGTCTATTTTGTCTTAGTTTAGAATCAAGTCATCAAGTCTCTTCACACTAGTGGAAGAGTAAGAATATACTTACCACACAAATAAGAATAGCTTATCAATGATTCATTAGGCAAATTATATATGAATTGCTAAATATGCCAGGCAGTGATGGTGCGAGCCTTTAATCCCAGCATTCAGGAGGAAGAAGCAGGCAGATATCTGTGAGTTTGAGGCCAGCCTGGTCTACAAGAGCTAGTTCCAGGATAGACTCCAAAGCTGTAGAGAAAAGAAAAGAGAAGAATTGGTAAATACTTAAAAAGTTTCATATAGTAATCTGTTATTTAGCCATTTTTGCTCCCATTCTCATATATGGAAAAACTTGACTATTCATTCCATTTGCAGAAAATCAGATATTTTATCATTGGTTAAGAATAAAAAAATAGACTTAAATATATAACAAATAGCCACATATCCCAGTAAGTTATAATAGGTTCATGTATGTGTATAGAATGTCCTTCTGTCATGTGCACATTTAAGCAAACCACTGAATAAAACTCAGAATGAGTGAATGATATTCATTGCCACACAGTCCATAGGCAGGCAGAATCTCTTTGTGAGTGCTAGGAGTACCAGTGGTTATTGTAACATGCCAGCTTTTAATGCATTCCCTAATACAAATATATTTTATAGAATCAAGGGGATAGATATTTGTTTCATATAACTCCAATGTCTTGCAGAGATATAAGTGATGACAAGAATACTTAAGCAATATGTGTGGAGAAAATTTTCAGCTAAAATAATATGAAAAGTTATATTTTGTTCTGAAGAGGCAACCTGATTAGAATATTAAGTAAGAATTTATTGTCATTGAATGGTTACTCTTTAATGTAGATGGAACTATAAATATATAGGATATAGGAGAGAATTCATTTCCCTAAGGATCCAATCTCTTATTCCCTAGTGTGGCCATTATGCAATGTCCTTCTTGTATGCTTTGTCTGCTTCTTCTTTTTGGCATTCATGAGGCAAAAGATAATATCTTACTTCAATTCATTTCCTGCCAGACCAACTGGTAACACTCTCATTTTGAGAAATGAAAAGAAAGCATTGCTCATACGTTGAAGGCTTAGCCAAAACAGCTTTTAAAAACTAGAATTCATCAAATTCCCTGAAATTTCTGTATTTTTCTTTTTTAATGCAGAAATCAAAAGGTCATTTATAAGATTCTATTCAAAATTCATAAATTAAGCATATTATAGCAATAAACCCATGAAAGAAGCAAAATACACTTTTACTCAGTGAACAAAACAGTCTTTATAAAACACAGCCACATTTTCCTGCCAGTTTGAGACAGTGAGGAGTCTCCTGAAAGCAAATATTTTCCAGCATTGTGGACTGTATATGTTTACTGCCAATTAAATTTGAAGGAGCAAAAGCAGGGGCATTTCAGATCCTAATTACTATGCAGAAATAAAGACATGGAGAAAGCTTCAAATTCACACACTGTGTATTAAAAGAGTTAATTTAGAAATGTATGCTGGAACAGGTGCAATCCTAACCTCTTTGACTGTCCCACACAGACCTATAGAATAGCCTTCACGACTAAGGGTTATTCTGCTACTAATATCCTGTCTGACAGAGGAATGTAGATTCCTGTGAAAGACAAAATGCAAGTGTTGCAACCTGAATCTCAGAAAAATTAGCTACTCCATGGATGTTGAACAGCAGCTGTGGATCTGGGAATTGTCCAAAATGGTGAATTTCCATGCCATAAGGATACAGTGGGCACTTCATGTGGGGAAATGTCTATATAGGTGGTCATGTGATTCTGGTGGTTCTTTTCATTTTGCAGCATTTTGTCAATGTCCATATCTTAAGATCAGCATTACTGGGAATTTTTTTTAAAAAAAAATAAAGCCTCTCAAAACAGTGTATTTATTGCTCAGTGCATTTTAGTTGGACAATTGTAATTAAAATGCAATATGATTTTTTGATTCAAAGCAACATAGAAATTTTACTTAGAATCATGCTCAGATTCCAAAAAAAAAAAAACCCACACATATTACTTACGGTAGGGAAGAGAGTATGCCTCACTCCTCAAGTATTGAATACTGTATTTAAGATTGATCATCTGCACATAGTTATTTGTATCACATTTTTCATCCATAAGGCTCCATAGAAATACCATGAGAATTATCAGTCTTTTCATAGGAAATGTAAATTCATGTATTCACAAACTGCTGAATACAAAGGCAAATGTTCCATATATCCCTTTCAGTCCATGTACCATATTAACAACTGGTGTGGCCAAATACTGAAAGCAGGAAATAAAACAGTCAGATCCTTAGAAAATAATTAAGAATGGTTGGCTCTTTTATTCAAATTATTCTGAAAGGATGACTCTTTGACAATGATACTATAGTTGAAGAAAAAACACATTGTAACCCCACAATCCAAACCATATAATTTGACAAATTCTGTGAAGAGCCTGTCAGTTGGGTGATTAATGTTCCAGAGGTAAATGAGGCTATCCATTTGTTTGAATCCAACACAACTCCAGCAGATAAACAGTTATGCTGTGACTGATAAAATTAATATATTTTCCCAAAGTGTGTTTAACATGCATAATTACATTTAACAGGGGGAAAACTTACTCTGTAAGAGTACTTTAATTATGAAAGCATGCAATAAATACATAGTATTAGTACGTACCTTGCAAATTCAACTTAACAAAATGATTCTCTTCATCTTGGATTCCTCTGATGATGCTGGTTTAGGTCCCTATAACCACTTCAATCCGCATGGTGATGATAAAAGTTTGAGTTCCTTGGGTTTTAAAAATAATTAATTCTACTCAGTTTTATTATTTGTAAAATTAAAATTTACAGCTCTAGCTAGGTCCTACCTTGACTCGAATATTTTTTCTGTGGAGAATATTATTCAGAAGCATATTCAGTGTAAGTTTGATGTTTGATTTAAACTTTCCTTTTAAATCTATATTTAATCTCAAATAAAATTATGCTTACTGCCCCCAGAAGTATCTTATCTAGAAACACAGATAGCCTCATAGGATTTAGGGTGTTATATATCCATTTTGATGATACCTCTCTAAAGTAACTCTGTGTTCAAGTATTCTTTGCCTCTCATTATTCTAAACTTACTGCTACTGATCCAGTTCTTAAGCTATCATTAGTAACTAAAATTAGTTAAAGTAATGCACCTTGTCATTTTGTGAGTCTTTCCTTTTTTTATAAATAATATATGCAGAAATTACACCTGTTTTATTATATAAATAAACTGAAGAACACCAATGATGACATAGCTGATAGTTACCATGTAATGATGTATATTTAACATTTGGATCATCCATCAGAAATGGATGTTGCACCTAATTCTTTGGTCATTAAACAGATTAACTCATTCAATTTATGCAATAAATAAAATGAGATTTAAACTGAAATGCTTTCTTTTTTATTAAATTTTTTTTTAAAAAATACCAATTCAAATTTCCACTCCTTTTCCTCCCGCCTTTACCTCCACACACCTTCACTACCCCACCAACTCCAATCCTAAGAGAGGGCAAGGCACCTTGCCCTGTGGAAAATCCAAGGCCATCATCACTACAAGTAAGCTGAGAAAGGTATACATACAAAGAAAATAGGATACCAAAAAGCCAGTACATGCAGCAAAGACAAATCCCAGTGCCAGTTCCAGTGGCCCCTCAGTCTGCCCCAGCCATACAGGTGTCAAGAGGGATTAGTTTGGTCCTATGCTTATTCCTCCCCAGTCCCAGTGGAGTTGGTGAGCTCCCATTAGCTCAGATAAATTTCTTCAGTAAATGAAACCCTCATGGTCTTGACCTCTTTGCTCATATTCTCATTCCTTTTACTCTTCAACTAGACATTAGGAGCTCAGTCCAGTGCCCTGATGTGGGACCCTGCCTCTGTTTCCATCTGTTGCTGGACAAAGATTCTATGTTGATATTTAAGATAATCATAAATCTGAATACAGGGCAATGCCAGTTTGGGCACCCTCTCCACTATTGCCTTGGGTCTTAGCTGGGGCCATCATTATGGATTCATGCGAATTTCTCTAGAGTCATGTTTCTTGTCAAACCCATAATGGCTCCGCCAATCAAGATATCTTTCTCCTTTCTCTCATATTTGTCCTTCCTCCATCTTGACTGTCCCATTCCCTCAAGTTCTCCTCAAACCTCCTATTCTCCCCTTCTCTTCCCCCTCCTCCCCTTCTTGTACCCCACCACTTCCATGCTCCCATTCCTGTCTGGCAACCCTGTCTCTCTCCAACCCCCTGGTGGGTCCATATATGTTTTTCTTTAGGTTCACCTTATTACTTAGCTTCTCTAGGATCATGAACCACAGGCTCAATGTCCTTTGTTTATAGCTAACATCCACTTATGAGTGAGTACATACCATATTCAACTTTTTGGGTCTAGTTTACCTCACTCAGGATAGTTTTTTCTAATCCCATCCATTTACATGCAAAATTCAAAATGTCATTGTTTTTTTTTACTGCTGAGTAGTACTCTAATATGTAAATGTGCCACACTTTCTTTATTCATTCTTCAGTTGAGGGGCATCTAGGTTGTTACCATGTTATCGCTACTACAAATAATGCTGCTATGAACATAGTTGAACAAATAAATGCTTTTGTAGTATGACTGAGCATTTTTTGGGTATATGCCCAAGAGTGGTATTGCTGGATCCTGAGGCAGGTTGATTCTCAATTTTCTAAGAAACCACCATACTGATCTCCCAAGTGGTTACAGAAGTTTGCATTCCCACCAGCAATGGATGAGTGTTCCCCTTACTCATTAAATCAAGACTAGTTAAGCAATTTAAATAGACCTATAAGCTGAGAGGAAATAGAAGTTGCCATGAAAAAAAACCTCCCAATCAAAAAAAGCCCAGGGTTGGATGGTTTTAGTGCAAAATTCTACCAGAACTTCCAAGAAGATCTAATACCTATACCCTCAAAGTTTTCCATATAATAGAAACAGAAAGGACATTGCCAAACTCTTTTTATGAGGCTATAGTTACCCTGATACCAAAACAACACAAACACTCAACCAAGAAAGAGAATTACAGACCAATCTCACTCATGAACATTGATGCATGAACATGAATGCAAAAATTCTCAATAAAATACTGGCAAACCCTAGCCAAGAACACATAAAAAAATCATCCATCATGATCAAGTAGACTTTATCCCAGAGATTCAGGGTTTGTTCAACTTATGAAAATCTATCAATTTAATCCATCATATAAATAAACTGAAAGAAAAAAAAACATATGATCATTTCATTAGATGTTGTAAAAACATTTGACAAAATTCAACACTCCGTCATGATAAAGGTCTTGGAGAGATCAGGGATACAAGGAACATATTTAAATATAATATAAAGCAATATATAGCAAGCCAAGAGCTAATATCAAATAGAATGGAAAGAAACTCAAAGTGATTCCACTAAAATCAGGAACAGGACAATGCTGTCCACTCTGTCCGTATCTCTTCAACATAGTTCTTGAAGTTTTAGCGATAGCAATAAGACAACAAAAGGAGATCAAGGGTATTCAAATTGGAAAAGAAGTAGTCAAACTTTTGTTATTTGCAGATGATATGATAGTATATATAAGTGACCCCAAATCTCTACCAGAGAACTCCTACAGCTGATAAATGCGTTCAGTGTTGTGGCTGGATACAAGATCAACTCAAAAAATCAGTAGCTCTACTATACACAAATGATAAAGGAGCTGAGAGGGAAATCAGAAAAACATCACCTATTACAATAGCCACAAATAATATAAAATATCTTAGGGTAACACTAACCAAAGAAGTAAAAGACATATTTGACAAGAACTTTAAATCTTTGAAGAAAAAAAAATGAAGAAGATACCAGAAACTGGAAAGATCTAGCATGCTCTTGGATAGGAAGCATCAACATAGTAAAAATGGCAATCCTACCAAAAGCAGTCCATAGATTCAATGCAATCCCTATCAAAATCCCATCACAATTCTTCACAGACCTTGAAAGAACAACCAAAAACAAAAAAACAAAAAAAACAAAAACAAACAAACAAACAAAAAAAACAACAACAACAAAAAAAAAAAACAGAGCGTAGCCAAATCAACCCTATACAATAAAGGAACTTCCAGAGGCATCAAGCTCTATTACAGAGCTACAGTAATGAAAACAACTTGGTATTGGCATAAAAGCAGAGATGTTGAGCAATGGAATGGAATGGAGCTGTATATTAATCCACACACCTATGGACAAAAGATACTTAAGGAAATGTTCAACTTCCTTAGCTATCAAGGAAATGCAAATCAAAACAACCCTGAGATACTATCTTACACCTGTCTGAATGGATAAAATCAATAACACTAAAATGTTTTCTTTTCCTGTTTTGTTCTTACTGTACATTCTGACTGTGTTTAAAAGTCTATATTAAATCTGATGGGAAAGCTTAGCCAATCACATTTTGCTTGGGTGTGGTGACCTGGTCCTCAGGGAAGAAAACCTGGAGATCCAGGTGTGCTCACTGTCTGTGCACGGTGTTCACCTGACCAGTTTGGACCTCGGAACTTTTATTCCAGTTTTTTCCCCGTTTTTTAATTATTATTTGTAATTATTATTTGTAATTATTATAATTTTTAATTATTATTTTTAATTATTAAATTATATCTGTTGTTTTGAGCTGCTCTGTTTATTTAAGCATACCGGTGAAATATGCCTTCACGTGGTGCCCGACCTTGGGGCTTTTTAGAGCCCTTTAAGGTTATGGTCATTTGGGGCCACACTGCATCCATTTGGGTACAGGTACCCGCACCAACTAGTGCCCCCACCGCACAAAGCTCTCTCTTACGTCCCGGCCGAGAGTGAGGGGACCTAAGAGCACTGAGCTCCAGCTCGTGCCTGCACTCAGCGCTCTGTCCTTGGCTCGTACCTCAGGTCTGGACCGCAAATGTCAGTATCTTTGTGTGCCTCCATTCCTAACCACCTTTCCTACTGGGCCTTCACAGCAGTCAATTGGCAGCATCTTTGTGGCCCTCCGTTCTATGCACCCCACCATTGGCTTCCCTCCAGCCAGCCTGCACACCAGCTCCCAGATCCAGCCCCTAGAGCTCTAGCTCCACTCAGTCCCCGCTCGCTTGCCACACCACCACCACGCAGCAGCATCATTGGGCCGAGCCTTGGCTTGGGAGGCGGGGCAGGGCACCCGCCAGAGCTGCGTTCCTCCCTGCAGGCTCATGCTGCCGCTGGGCAAAGGTCATTCCTTTGTGTGTGTGTGTGTGTGGGGAGGGGGGGGGCGAGTGTTCCAGTTCTGTAGCCATAAGAGCAGGAGATCTTTCTAGTGTGATTAAGTAATTTACACAGCACATGGCCTGTGAGTTTAACTACTTGATTTGAGTATATCTTTCAGATTTTTTTGTTCTCATTCATCCGCCAAGTGGATTCAGGTGCACTCTGTCACCTACTGGCAGGCAACGGTTATTGCACCTACTCTTGCTGATTTGATAAAACCACAGGTAAGATATAGTTTAAATTTAAAAAATAAAAATGTCAGACAATCTAACCATTCAAGGCTTCCAGAGGTTTTTTTTTCACTTACACCATGGATGAGGTTTTACAAGATGCTTATGATATGCCTCTTGCTTGGCTATTTCTAGGGTTCACCTTTTTTTCTTGTATTCTGTAGTTTTTTCATAATATGGTTTAACAATAGAAAAGTGATGCAGTCTTTACAGACTGAATCCAGGATTCTTAAAAAAAAAAGTTAAAAATTTAAAAAAGGGTATGGCCGTCTTAAATGACAAGTTTCAATCGGCTGAGGTAATTTCAAAAACAATTCAGACTGACACCAACCTCTTCAAGAAAGAGATTGTAGTTCTCAAGGAGGAGACTAGATCTTTGTCTAATATGACTCAGTCAACTGAGATAATTTTTAAAGGTACAATCTAATATTAATTCATTGAAGGAGAGATTCACTGCTCTGAAGAAGGAAATGGCTGATTTTGCTCATAAAATCCAATCCATGACAGGAGGTGCTAAACCATTATTTGAGAGGATTCAAACTGCCAAATGTATTAATCGAACCTTGTGAAAGGGGTATGACAGATTGGCTGAGAGAATTTCCCTCCAAAAAGGTACTATACATGCCATGAAAATTATGTCCAAAAATAAGATATTATCTCTAATGGACAGACTTCACACCTTAAAATCTTCAACGAGGACATTAAAGCATAAGACTGGACAGGAGATTCAGGCCTTGCAAAAGGCAATGGTAAACAGATTTTAAAAGATTGAGGAAATCATAGACTTCAACAAATAGAAACAAAAGGTAAAAAGGCAAAATTTAACTTTGTCAGTATGTAAAACTCTCCAGGATAGCTTCCCCGGAGTTCTACCTGCCTTTCCAGTAATAACATCAGAAAAGGTAGCTGGCTCCAAATACCCTAAGGTTATTAAGGAACATACATTGGAGCCCTACATATGAGTAATCTAAAATAAATAAATAAATAAATAAATAAATAAACAAGCAATTGTAAATTACAGACTACATTCGTCCTTTGTTAGAGAGATGGTCAAAATCTGGGCGCTCTCAGTAACAAGGCCACACCTCATGATTGGGCTAATTAACATCAGCTGTTCTAGAAAGTGGCCTACAATTACATTGGAGATGCCTTTTTAAAGAGGAGGCTAAAATTTTAGAGCAATAAAAAAGAGCAAAAGAAACTGAGATTTCCCTAGATCAAATTCTAGATGATGGACTTCACTCTGATCCTCAGGACCAAGCTCTTTATGATGAACACATCTAATCTGTATGTGCCACAGCAGCTTTAAAGACTTGGGACAGGGTTCAGGACCCAGGACAGAGAATGAAATCATATCTCAGGTTTATACAGCATCAGAGAGAACCCTTTAGTGACTTTTTACAAAGACTAACTAAGGCCATACAAATAGGGAAAACTGACCCCGAAGCCAGATGTATAATAATTGAATCTTTAGCTTATGAGAATGCCAACATAGAGTACAAAAGGATCCTGGGCGTTTAAAGATCAGATCAGCACCCTTGGAGGAATGGGTCTTGCATACAATAAATGTCGAGACATTTGACTATGGCAATGAAGCATGGGTAGGAGAAGCAATTACAAATGGTAAGAGAAGGCATCAAGATACAAAATGCTTTAATTATGGTAAGATGGGACATATGAGAAGGGATTGTAGACAATGGACTTCTAGGAATAATGCTTCTTCTAAGAATAACAGGAACAGGAGGACTCATCCTTCAGGTTTATGTAGGAGATGTGACAAAGGCAAAGACAGCACAAATGAATGTAGATCAATAAGAGATAGACAAGGTAACCTGATACCATCGGGAAATGCAATGGAGGGCCTCTCACAGGACCCCATGGCAAATGTTGTCCAGTCATTTCTGGTTAGTGTAGAGAACATGTCTCGTCAGGAAAACTAGAAGGCCCCATGCCTGCTGTCAAAAGCAATGATCTGAATGATGAGATAAATATGGAGAATGAGTCAAGAAATCTGGCAGGACAAAACAAACATATATTCTGGCAGACTTCTATAAATGAACAAAGACCAAAGCTAAGAATGTGTATAAATGGAATTTTTATTGAAGGTTTATTGGACACTGGTGTAATGTAAGTATCATTATTCCAGAATCTTGGCATCCGAATTGGCTTCTTCAGGAGGTAGATGTTTGTTTCCTGGGAATTAGAACCCTACTTGGGTAAGACAAAGCATGAGATTGTTTGAATGCATAGGGACAGAAGGGTAAATAGGAAAACTAAGGCCATATATAGCCAATATTGCAGTTAATTTATGGTGTTGTGACCTATTGCAGCAATGGAATACCCAGATTAACATTCCTGCTGCATTTAAAGCTTATATTTATGCAGAAAATATTAGAAGATATTATAGACAACACAAAATGGCCATTTGGGCTGTACAAGAACACAACACAATTGATCACCCTTCAGAGGTATCAACAGCCATGCCTCTAAAATGGTTGCCTGAGAGGCCAATATGGACCAAGCAATGACCTTTAGCTGAGGAAAAGTTGCAGGATTTAGAACAGCTGGTACAAGAGCAATTAGATGCTTGACATATAGAAGAATCTACCAGCCCTTGGAATTTTCCTGTATTTGTTGTTAAGAAAAAAAGTGGAAAATGGAGAATGGTGACAGATCTTAGAGCTAAAACAAGGTTATTCAACCTATGGGCCCTCTGCAATCTGGAATTCCTCTACCCTCTCTTTTACCAAAAAGATGGCCTCTTATATTTATTGACATAAAGGATTGTTTCTTCACTATACCTTTAAAAAAATAAAGATAGATAAAAGTTTGCCTTCACAGTGCCTACTTATAATAATTCTCAGCCTACTAGGAGGTACCAATTGACTATCCTCCCACAGAGTATGCTCAATAGCTCCACCTCATATCAATATTTTGTAAGTCAACCATTGGAAGTAATACACAATTTCCTAAGTCTATAATTTACCATTACATTGACAATATTTTGCTATACGATTTAAACATAGATACCTTAGAAAGAATGTTTAAAGAAGTCAAGATAATTTTACCTAAATGGGGATTGCAGATTTCTCCTGGAAAAAAATACCGAGAGATTATGTCAATTATCTAGGTTATAATATAGGTTTACAAATATTAAGACACAAACGGCACAAATTAGGAGAGATCTGTTATGGACTCTTAATGACTTTCAAAGATTGTTAGGAGACATCTCTAGCCTTTGACTGGCTGTTGGGACAATACCTGATCTAATAATTCATTTTAAGAAAACCTTGAATGGTGATAAAGACTTGAACTGTCCCAGAAAACTAACAGCTGAAGCAGAAAAGGAGCTGACAATGGTTGAACAAAAATTATAAGAGGCACATGTGGATAGGGTGAA
>NC_022026.1:31734214-31736052 GCF_000317375.1 Microtus ochrogaster
CTTTATGATAAAAGTCTTGGAGAGATTAGGGATACAAGGGTCATACCTAAATATAATAAAAGCTATTTACAGCAAGCCGACAGCTAACATTAAATTAAATGGAGAAAAACTCAAAGCCATCCCACTAAAATCGAGAAAACAGTTTTAAAAGCAGCCTCAAATAACATTAAAATGTCTTTATAGATACCAACATGTCACAAGACCACAGAAAATTCCTACAGAGAGAATGTATTTTCAAAAGCAGAACTCGAAAGTCAAACTTACAAACCACATAGTACTACTAAATCTACTATCAAGGATAGGAAATAATGTATAATTTATAACTTGAAAAACGTGAGATAATTGAATAACTACAGCTAGATAGTAAGTTAAATGTTGATACTGTGATAGGGAAAGACAATATTGTATTCTTACTGAGGTCATTTCAGGATTAGCTAGAATTTGATTTTCTTCATGAATAATCACAAGATTAATTACCCAATGCTATTCTAGAAACACAAGGTCAGTGTGTCCAGTAACTTAACTTAACTGTTTATACAAACCGTTTTTAGCTAAAATGCCCTTAGCTTTTGTTTAACTGATTGCATTTATGAAGCTCCCTGCAGCTACCAAGAAAGATGCCAAGGTGTGGCTTTGCCTTAAAGAAACACTGTGGTCTGGACCCAAGTCCCCCAAATAAGTAGGTGTGGCCCAATCCAGCAGAAATAAAGACATTCATTTGGCTGTAAACTGTGTCTGAGTAATCATCTTTGTGGGCTACCCCATAACAAAGCCATCATAGGAAAATAAAAAAAATCAGAGAATTTAATGAATATAAGAATATTATTGAATACACTAAGCATGCTTGCAAGAGAGATACAATGTGGAAGGAATCAAAGTTTGAAAATGAAAAGAGGAATGTATCTAGTAGTGACACCTAATAAATTATTTTCCCATATTTACAATGAAATCATACCTATACTTAATAATTTTAAAAATATTCAAAATGTTCACTGATAGAAATCAAGTGGCCTCAAAATAGTAACTTGATGCTAATCCTATGAAACATGTCCTAAACATTGATTAACATGACTGAAAATAAGGTAACAGTTATAATATACATTTGTAATAAAATATAAAAATACATATTAACAAGACATATGCATTCAAGAAAGTGTTTTTTTGTCTTAAAGTGATGGAAATTGTGAATATACAGGTGTCTTATAACTATAAATACAGCTTCAGTTTATAGCCATAATACAACCAAAGGAAATTCCAAAGCATATTTACCTTGATTAAATAGGTATAGATATTTTAAAGATTTAAATATTTTCTTTAATACTAAAGGCAGTACCAATATCATATATTTAGTATCAAAATTTTTCAAAAGTTATTTAACTATATGAAAGCTATAAAATAAGAATGAAATTAAAAATATAATAGATTTTAACAAATATTCATGACCAAAAAATCTAATTCCTTAAAAAGTCAATTTGTCCTTACTGTAAGATTGTTGTTTTCTTGATAGTAAATAGGCATAAGAAACTACAAAAGGCTTTGATATAAAAATCTATGTCCAGAATTTTTGAGGTTTAAATGAGCCAGCATGACATATAGTTCATACAGTTCCATTTAAAAAGATTAGTTTACCTGCAAGATTGACCCAAGTAACTATATCCAAGTACGTATATTTGTTCAGAGACTACTTGTTTTTTCCCAGTCACTGAGACCCAAAATAATCACATTGAAACTATATTACTAAAATACTGCTTGGCCTATTAGCTCATGCTTTTTATTGTCTATCTCTTATATCTTAAATTAACTTGTTTCTATTAACCTATGTATCAGCATGTTGTTGT
>NC_022026.1:31736949-31742068 GCF_000317375.1 Microtus ochrogaster
ATTACTTAAAACACTGCTTAGACCATTAGCTCTGGATTCTTATAGACTAACTCTTACATATTAATTTAACCAATCTCCATTAATCTGTGTATCACCATGCAGCTGTGGCTTACCAGGTAATGTTCTGGTGTCCATGTCCGGCAGGGCTACAGGGCTTCTCTTCACGTTCCTTTACTATAACATCATTGTTTAATTTTCCCCACCTAGCTAAGTTCTGCCCTGCTACAGGTTCAAAGCCCTCCTTTATTAACCAGTGTTATTCACAGCATACAGAGGGGAGTACCTCATCACCTATCAAGCAGTCCAGGCAAGAACAGTTTCTTGCACAAATGACTAACAATCTCCATAAGGAGACTCTTTGATGCCCATCCTCCTCTTGAAGTAGATTGGTGCTGGCAGGAGAAGATGTGTCTCATTGTCATGAAAAGTCCTAAGGTCTTAAAACATTTCAAATGCTGGGTGGTGGTGGCGCACACCTTTAAGCCCAGAACTTGGGAGGCAGAGGCAGGCGGATCTCTGTGAGTTCAAGGCCAGCCTGGTCTACAAGAACTAGTTCCAGGATAGGCACCAAAGCTACAGAGAAACCTTGTCTCAAAAAAACAAAAAAACAAGCAAACAAACAAAAAAAAAGAACATTTTAAATGTCATATTCTGTTAGTTGTTGAAAGTTTGGAAGAATATCTGAAATATATATATTGGTACATCTAGAAAATCTAACTGACATGACTACAAGTTTGACTATTATAAATGACTATCTATTGACCTGTATTTCTTAATTATACATTATGTTTTTAAATGCCTCCACAAACACAATACCTTAATCAAGAGCAGATATATACATATAACAAAATTGACATTAAATTTGTATCACTGAACCAAGATCCATATGAACCCAATGTATTTATATCTATATTATATCCCTTTCAAATATAAAATATTTATAAATAATCATATAGGGAATTTGGGAATAGTTCTCTCCAAACTGCTTCCTGCTTTATATTGGGTGCAGTAACTTTTTGAAAGGTTCATGGAAATCTCTAGGGGGGCCTTGGCAATCAAACCACATGTGTCTGGAAAGAATCCACAAGTTCTCATCCTCCATGGAAAGAAAAGCAGAACCTTTTTTCCAAAGCAACATATCCTTAGACTCAAATTTTGAAGTCAAGATACCTTTAAAATATATGTGTTGGTTTAGCTTGACACCCCATACAATAAAATGTCTTCCTGTATTTAGGTCATTCACAGTTAAAAAAATTCAAAGAAAACACAATAATATATATAGTCTACACTCTCTATGTATATTCCATCTTTATGTGGGTTATTTTTCTTATTCCTTAACTTTTTCTTTAAGTTTAATATTTATTTTTTAATCTTACTTCTTTAATCTATGACCATCTATACTCTTTTATAATATAACTGTCTATACTCTTTTTTCTCTCTTTTTCTCTCAAGCCTATGTACATTTATCCAACACTGTGACCCATTTAGATGTCTCTTCCATCTGAATTTGTCTTTTTTGTGTATCGAACCCTTTTCTGAAAAGGAATGTTTTTTTAATGTTAAGTGGGCATGGGTAGGACTGACTTTGTAGTCCTCGCTATTGCATCTGCCCAGTCCATTATGGCAGAGGCATGTTCACTGCCTCTAATATCCATGCATGTTGTCCCAGACTCACAGCTGTTCTATGTCACCATTAAGCAACTAATAGCATGCTGCTCACAAAACCCATTTAAGTACTCAACTTCCTGAAAGAGTCATAGTTCATCCTGCCAGTATGAACCAGGAAGCTGCCATTTTTTATGCTGAGTTAGTAAGCTTCCTGTTAAAGGAGGCATGACATCACTGCTCAGTGGCAGTAAATGGAGCATATCTAAAAAAATGTAGTTACCAAGAAACTGCACTTAACTCTGTTCTTTTTTGCCTAGAATTTCTTTCTAAACTCTCTTGGGTTTTATGGGAATATAGTCAGCACATGTTGGTGTGCCAATCTGTAGGTAGAGACTGTTATTGATTCCTGGACACCCAAACATGAAATAATCACACTGAAACTATATTATTGCAACACTGCTTGGCCTCTTAGGTCATGTGCTTACTGTCTAGCTTTTATATCTTAAATTAGCCCATTTTTATTCATCTGTGAATTGCCATGTGGCTGTGGCCTACCTATAAGTTTCTGTCTGATGTCTGTTTTCTGAGGCAGATACATGGTTTCTCTCTGACTCCACCTACTTCATTTATATCTATTCCAGCCTGATTATATTCTGTTAAGCCATTGGTTGAAAGCAGCCTCTTTTTTAACCAATGGAAATAAAACATTTTCATAGCATACAGAGGGAAATACCACATCACTTATATTTTTTTAGAATAAAATTATTCATTTTTTAAAAACAATCTTTTCCCATTTTACATACCAATCCCAGTTCTTACTCCCTCCCTTCCACCTTCCCCCACCCCACTGTGAATATTTTTTTTTCCTTTTTTATTACTTAAAAAAACACCAATCCAAATTTCCACACATCCCCTCCTCCCAGTCCCCTGCCTCTCCCTCCACAGACCCTCCCCCACCCCTCCAGCCTTTAGGGAGTGCCAGGCACCCCACCCTGTGGAAAGTCCAAGGCCCTCCCTACTATGTCAGATTGAGCAAGGTTTACATCCAAAGAGAATAAGATTCCATGAAACTGGTATATGCAAGTAGAGAAACATCCCAGCGTCACTATCTGTGGCCCCTCAGTCTGCCCCAGCTATCAATCCCCTTCAGAGAGGCTTAGTTGTTCCCATGCTCCTTCACTCCCAGTCAAGTTGGAGTTGGTGAGCTATCATCAGCTCAAGCAAACTGTCTCAGTGGATGACCCCTTCATGGTCTTGAACTCCTTGCTCATACTCTTACTCCCTTCACTCTTCAACTGGATCTTGGGAGTTCAGTCCAGTGCTCCAATTGCGGTTCATTACCTCTTTTCCCCATTTGTTGTTGGACTGTTGGACGAAACTTCTATGGTGATACTTAAGATAATCATCTGTCTGACTACAGGGTAAGGTCAGTTCAGAAGCCCTCTCTTCTATTGCTTAGGATTTCAACTGGGTTCAGTCCTGTGGGTTCTTGGGCATTTTTCTAGAACGAGATTTTTTGCTAACTCCATAATGCCTCCCTCAATCAAGATATCTCTTTCCCTGTTGGTGGGAATGGAAACTTGTGCAACCACTTTGGAAATCAGTGTAGTGGTTTCTCAGAAAAAAAGATAAAAGTCCAGAGGACGGAAAATGTAGACTGGCTAATTTAAGTTAAGAAAATCTAGCTAGAAACAATCCAAGTTAAGGCTGGGGTTTCATAAGAAAGAATAACACCCCATGTACGTTTATTTGGGAGCTGAGTGGCAGATTCTCCAAATAGCCAAAAAGTTCTAAAAATCTCAAATACATAAAATATCATTTAGTTAGTCACATTCTGTCAAATTCTTGATATAAAACAATATGAAAAATAGTCACATTCTGCTAAAATTCTTGATATGCAAGACTTTTAGAAATAATACAAATTTCTGTAGTTTTAACCACTAAATTCCAAAGTAGTTGTTAAACAGCAATGCATAAGCATAGCTGTGTATCTATCAACCTTATTTAATATTTGTTTTCACTAATATCCCCAGCTAATCTCAGAAAAAAATAAAAAGAAAGAGAATTATTTTCCAAAATGTCTTTAAGAATGTTGAATTTTAGAAAATAAAGAGGAATCAAAATAACAGTTTCTGTGGAGCTTTCCAGAGTTCAATAATATATCAGTAACAAAATACAAATTTCTCATATGTGGTTTGAATCATGGGAAGTAATAAAGGTAATGGTTAAAGTTAAAATGATGCATCTATTATTATATATGTTTACATAGGTAGATTAGCATCAAAAATGGTACCTGAAATTAACTTCATTAGTCACATGTAGCCATTTATGCTTAAATGAGCATGCTTCTTTGTGTATCCACTGTGCAACCTATTCCAATCTTATAGCGTTTTATGAATGAGGTAGAAACTTCTCAGGAAAGATCAAATATAAAATGTATCATAGTGTCTGCCAATAAGAATAAAAAGATCAGAGCATAGTGGCTTAAACTTTCAATTTCAACAGTCAAGAAACAATTGGATCTCTATGAGCTCAAGGTCATGCTGGTGTACATTAACTTTTACAAGGCTAGCCTGGGATACACAGTGAACAGTCTGTTACAAAAAACAATTAATTAAAATAAAATATTCTTCTAACTGTAACATGCTCTTCAAAGAAGAGAGGTATTTTAAAAATATTGAGACTATGTTATTAGAAAGTACACACTGCTTTAAAAGAAGATTGCAGACCTGAGGAGCATAAAATCAGGTAATGTATCTGGTTTATTAATAAACAAAAATTAAACTTCCTTTTAGTACATATAACAAAATTTTTTTTTACAGTGAGCCAAAACTCAACAGGACATGTGCCATTATTTAAAGTAAAAGAGCATGCATTCACAGAAGTATATTCTAAAATTTAAATTACTTTCTTTTTCTGAAATTATATTTAAATTATTTTTACATTTCAGCTAACATCAAGGGAACATGAGAATTAAGTTTAGTAAATGATAAAATGTTCCCACCATGGTTTTAGTGTTTTTCTAGGTTTAAACAGTAGAAATGACAAAAACATATGAGAAAAAAATTTACTGTTATCAAGTTTGTAGAGTTCATGATTTTTGATGCAAGGATTTGATTATTATGAAAAAGCTTTCTGCTTCCAATGTGGTGAGGCAAAAAACAACTCTGGACTAAGAATTAGAAGAACAGACATCCAGTTCTTGATTTGCCACTAAACACTCATGTTATAGGAAAGTGACTTTCTGTCTCCAGCCATCATTTCTTCTTTTGAAGCAGTGCACTTTTTTCTTTCTTTTTTTTCAAAAAAAAAATGAAAATTTTTTTGTGAACAGTTTTGAGACAAGGTTTCTTTGCAGCTATGGAGCCTGTTTTGGAACTAGCTCTTACACACCCTGCTGACCTTAATCTCACAGAGATCAGCCTGCTTCTGCCTCCCAAATTCTGGGATTGAAGGAATGTGACTCTACCACTGCCTGGCAAAGCTAGTTCCAGGACAGGCTCCAAAACCA
>NC_022026.1:31742168-31745134 GCF_000317375.1 Microtus ochrogaster
CTGTGTCAGGTCTTCGTCACATAACCATTTTGAACCAAAAAAAAAAAAAAAAAAAGAGTATTTGTGAGATCACATTCAACTGTAATAGTCTTTCTCTATTTTCCACATTGATCATTGCTACAGTTCATAAAACTCCTTTGGGTTAAAATATTAACTGGTTTATTAAAAGGCAAATATTATCTGAGAAGCATAACACATTAAGCAGTTATTAGCCATTAAGCCCTCAGCTTGATTCAGATAATTAAATTAACTGAGACCTGAGGGAATAGAATTAAGAAGAGGAATGTTTGACATGAAGAGAAAAGGACAGAAAAATGATGTCTGATTGTACCAAGGAACCAAATGTTTACACATTAGATGCTATGAAGTGGTCTACCTAACTACAGTACATCCTATGAGAATTCTTAGCCAAATGCCTATGGACATGATATGCATTCTAATTGAGACTCCATTTAATATGAAAGAGGTGATACTTTTGGCAGCATGGTTCTCAAACATGTTGTTGATTTTCTACAGTCTTTAAGATGACAAGAGACTTGCAATTAATTTGAGAAGAAATTAAATGTCTACATTCAAGAGAAAAAATATTGGTACTATTCTCTATGAAGAAAATAATTGTAGTAAGAATTCATTTTATAAGACTTTCACATTAAACAAGTCTCATCAAGGCTGTTGTAGATGTTGATTTCTTTGCAACGGCGTTAAGATTTCACCAGGCATTAATGACATCTGCAACAAAGAATAAATTATATGTTTATCAAGACTAAGAATGGAACAGATGAGTATGCTCCTTTTTGATTATTATTTCTTTTATTTTTGAGATTATAATGTAATTATATAATTTCTCTCTTTCCTTTTCTCCCATCAAACTGTGCCTCCCATACTAATTTTTCTTTAATTGCTATTACATACACTTATACATATTTATATGCACACACATATGTATATCATACATATTTTTTTCTTAAATGCATAAGTAACACCAAGTTATTTCTTTATTTCTAATCTTAGCACTACTGCTCTAGCAGAACTGAGTGAAAACTACTGGAATTTTAAGGATGATGTTGTAAAGATAGAAAATATCTAAAGCAATGGAAAATTCATTGCTGTGGGGTTACCTAGCATGCCTAGGAGCTGAATGGAATCAGACCATAGAATCTTTCTTTAAGTAATAGAAGTTAAATCTTTCAATAAAGCATAAGGTATATAACATAAGTAAATAAATTATTAATTAAACTTCAATCTTAAAATCATGATTGCATTATGTTTATATAATACTGGATATATATATATATATATATATATATATATATATATATGTATATATATATATATATACGAAATAGACCAGATTATTTGTTACTCAATGATAAAATGTCAAATGTCTATGCTTATTTCATAATCAAAGTGCATTATCAATCTTTTCATCAATCAACATGCTTTTATTGAATTCCTACCATTCAGTTAACAAGCAATGGTGATTTAAAACCGAACATTGTATAGTCTCTGTGTTTTTGAATTTTGTAAATTAGATTATTTTAGCTTTAGATAATTCTTGTAGACAAAGAATTTCTGTGAGGCTACAAAACAGCATTAATATCAAATTACTGATGCATCAATTTTTATATTTAAAGGATATTTTTAAATGCTAATTCCATTTATTTTTTAAAAAGATCACCAATTACTGTAGCATGACAAGAATAAAAAGTTAAATCATAAAAGCTATATTGATCACAGTGGCTCAGTAAATTTTGTAAAAACCACTTGGCACAACATACTATGTTTAAAGCACCATAGAGAAATTCTTCATTTCTCAAAGCATGTTCCTTTATACTCAATGAGTTGTCTTTTGTTCTATAGTAAGCCTTCAGTCAGCAAACATGTCTTTGCTTATAGCTCTCGGTATATTGCCAGGACTTGAAAAATGACAAAATTATAATAATTTTACAGTTATTCATGAATGAACATACTTAACCCAGGAGTGTTCCAGTAGAAAGGGCAGGAAAAGCTAATGCCTTAGCAGCACACAGACCGGATGGTGGGGTGAGTTTTTAAAATATTATTTGAAACAAAGGATAAAGGGACAGTTTGATGGACCCTCATTCTGAAATCCAGTTTTCTGGGGTAAGAGCCAATAGAGGAAAGCATAATTTTATCCATGCAAATACTCAATTAAGGTTCCAGTAATAATGTGGAACAAGTGCTATTTTATTTTCCTTTATCTCAGGAATCCAGAGAGCTAAGAAACCAGTGAAGTATGTGGTTTATAGTCCCTAACACAAGAGCTTATCAGAAGACAATTCTAAGTTTATATTTGACAAAATACATGTTTAGTTATTTTTATTACAATGTATTGCATGCTCATTTTAGGATTCTTTTAATATAAAAATTTAATGAGGACAACACTTTCAAACTTGTTGATAGCTGCTGCTCATGAAGTCTTAGTAAATGTTTCCTGGTATATAAATACAGATATAGAATTGGTCTGTGCATATATTTCAAGTACCATTTCAGCATTAAGAGTTACATGTAAACATTATTTTTATAAATTCTTAGTACTGAAATATAATTCACATAGAATAAAATGCTTATATTTTGAAAAGTTCATACACATTGACAAGGTCAAACAGCCACATAATGAACATCCCATCATGATATAAATTATTCCTGACACCAGAAAAAGTTGTCGCATTCAACTTGCTTGTCATTCCCAGGAGATCACTAATATTCTAGTTTATGTTTGCTATAGAAAATTTTAGCATGTTAATGAACATCAAATTTAATTATTCTCTATGTTAATCTTTTATATCAAGGACTTTTACTTAGCAGGATCATCTGTAGTTTCATCCATGTTTTCACACATATAGCTGATTCCGTTCTAACATCAAATAACATAGATATCTCTGTTTAATGAATCTCTTAGCTGGATATATATATATATATATATATATATATATATATATATA
>NC_022026.1:31745599-31747575 GCF_000317375.1 Microtus ochrogaster
CTTTCTCTGTGTCCAAAATTACTATGATTTTGTTTTCATACTGAAAACTTGAGGTTTTAGTTTCAACTTATATGTGCTTTGTACAAGTGAAAATTATTAATAGTACTATTTTATATGAAGAATATTATTTTCTTAGTCAAATATTTGCATTTGAATTCTTAAAGAAGTATGCATTTTTATTATTCATCATGGCAAAGTGTACATATTATCAAATTTGAGGTCAACCTGTTTTAACTGGCCAGGAAAACAGCATTAAGTTTATTAACATGGTGATACAAACAAGACCCAGAAATATTTTACATTGTGTTAAACTCAAACTGTGTCTATCATTGGACAGGTTTCTGTTCTGCCTTTCTCTCCGATGCAGAATATCCCATTCTATCTTCCAGCTTCACAAATTTAGCTGATCTAAGTACTGTAAATTTATGGAATGGTAAAAACTTTGTATTTAACATTACATCATCAAATGTGATAAATATTGTAGTATATATCAAAAATTTCATCCTTCGTCAGGGCAAATAAAATTCCATTGTTTCTTTCTGCCAATTTTTTAGTAATTTACCAAGAAATGGAAAACTTGTCATTATAACACTTTTTGACTATTGTGAATGATACCGATTTGAAAAGAAAGATAAAATGAATGTGTTTGAGATTCGGTTTCCGAATCATCTAGACTTCTTCTAGGTATTCCACTGCTAAATCATATGGTAATTCTGTATACAATTTTTGAATGTCTGCCATAATTGATCACAGTTGTTTCTTGTTTCATCTAGCAATGGACAAAAGTTTGAATTTCTAAACACCTACACCAACGCTTAGTTTACAAGTTTCCTTTTTATTTTTGGAGTGCTTATGTTCATAAGCTTTGGCTACCTATAGGAATATTTTATTTCATTTTCATCATTTAATATGATGCAAGCAGAAATTATAGCATCAAGTAATTATGCAATTATTAGAAAGAAATGCAACAATGTTTGTTTCCTTCTCTTTTTCAAATTTACTTTTGTTGATGCAACCATTTTTTTAGCATTCAATTATCATTTTCTTTGGGTATTTGCCTTAACATTTAAAAATAACATATTTGGGCTCTAGAGCTATCAATGCAATTAGAAGCATTTGTTGATCTTGCAGAAGACTGAAATTCAATTCCCAGCAGCATCACGGTGACTAAAAACTATCCTAAACTCCAGTTCCAAATTATCTGGACCCCTCTTCTAATTTCTGTTGACAGCAAATATCCAAATGGTGCACATGTGGGCCAAATATTCACAGATATAAAACAAAACAACTACAAAAACCAACAAAAAACACATGATTGATTTTTATGCCCTACATTGGTCTAGTACAACTAATTTTCCTCAGTTCTGCCTACATCTTGAATCCCAGATAGTATGCTATAGTATCTACAAGTGGTAATTAAGTTTACAACTATGTATCATCTGGCCGTAAGGAAATAAACCTGAATTACATGAAGGGTTATATAGGTTTTTTTTTTTGAGACACATTTATCTGTGATGGTTAATCTTGATTGTCAAATTGATGGGATTTATAATCATCATGGAAACAAGCATCTGAGCATGTCTTTGATAGATTTTCTAGATAAGGATAATTGAGAGTGAAAGGCTCATTCTAAATGTATGTGATAGTATTCCAGACTGAATAAAGAGAAAAGAAGCTAAAGTTGAATAGCAACATTCATTTTTCTCTTCCTCATAATTGTGGATCAGTATAACCAGTTCTCTCAGGTATCTACCGGCATGACTTCCATACCATAATTAATTGTGCCCTTGAACTTAGAAGCAAAATAAACTTTATTTTAGTTTTGTTACGTATTTTATGTTAGTGACAAGACAGGTAACTAATGCAATGTAAGCATTTTTCTGGCATGGTTACTTTAATAGCAAAAAAAAAATCAATTTATCCTTAGCTTATTATTTTTCTAGTTATTTACTTATATATTATTATTTCTAGTTGTG
>NC_022026.1:31764171-31765303 GCF_000317375.1 Microtus ochrogaster
GAGAGAGAGAGAGAGAGAGAGAGAGAGAGAGAGCATGGATAATATTTTGGTATAAATTTGGTTTTAGAGAAAATTTCACATCAAAAATCTCTTATGAGTAGTAGGCACTGGATCTAGCTTTTTTAAAAGGTCTAAATAATTCTTGCAGTTTCTAAATTTTCATATTTTTTTCTTTTTTAATTAAAAATTTTGTCCTACTACCCTCCTCCCATTTCCCTTCCCCTCCGCATAATTCCCCTCCCCATCCCTATCCAGTCCAAAAAGCAGTCAGGGTTCCCTGCCCTGTGGGAAGTCCAAGGTACTCCTCCCTCCATCCAGGTCTAGGAAGGTGAGCATCCAAATAGACAAGACTTCCACAAAGCCAGTACGTGCAGAAGAATAAAAACCCAGTGCCACTGTCCTTGGCTTCTCAGTCAGCACTCATTGTCAGCCACATTCAGAGAGTCCAGGTTGATCACATGCTCCATCACTACCAGTCCAACTGGCCTTGGTGAGCTCCCATTAGATCAACCCCACAGTCGTGACTTCCTTGCTCATGTTCTCTCTCCTTCTGCTCATCTTTTGAACCTTTGGAGCTCAGTCCAGTGCTCTAATGTGGGTCTCTGTCTCTATCTCCACCCATTGCCAGATAAAAATTCTATGGTGATATGCAAGATATTCATCAGTGTGGCTATAGGATAGGTCCAGTACAGGTGCCCTCTCCTCAGCTGCCCAAAAAAACAAGCTGGGGACATCTCCTTAGACACCTCAGAACCCTCTAGAGTCAAGTCTCTTGCCAACTGTAAAGTGGCTCCCTAAATTAAGATATAAATTTCCCTGCTCCCATATCCACCCTTCCTCCATCCCAGCCATCCCATACCCCCAAGTTCTCCTCCATGCTCCGCATTTCAATTCTCTCTCCCCATCCCCCCTTACTCCCACTCCTCACCGACCCCCAAGATCCAAATGTTTGCCTGGCAATCTTATCTACTTCCAATATCCATGAGGATAACTATATGTTTTGCTTTGGGTTCACCTTCTTATTTAGCTTCTCTAGGATTACGAATTATAGGCTCAATGTCCTTTATTTATGGCTGGAATCCAATTATGAATGAGTACATATCATATTTATATTTTTGGGTCTGAGTTACCT
>NC_022026.1:31766739-31767836 GCF_000317375.1 Microtus ochrogaster
TGCTGTTTGTGGCTATTGTGAAAGGTGAAGTTTCTCTGATTTCCCTCTCTGCTTCTCTATCCTTTGTGTATAACGGGGCTACTGATTTTTTAGAGTTGATCTTGTAACCTGCCACATCACTGAAGGTATTTATCAGCTGTAGGAGTTTTTTGGTAGAGTTTTTGGGGTCACTAATGTACACTATCATATCATCTGCAAATAACGAAAGTTTGACTTCCTCCTTTTGATTCAAATCCCCTTGATCCCCTTATGTTGTCTTATTGCTAATGCTATACCTTCAAGAACTATGTTGAAGAGATATGGTGAGAGTGGACAGCCTTGTTTTGTTCCTGATTTTAGTGGGATATTTTTGAGTTTCTTTCCATTTAATTTGATATTAGCTGTTGGCTTGCTATATATTGCTTTTATTATATTTAGGTATGATCCTTTTATCTGTAACTTCTCCAAAACCTTTATCATAAAGGGGTGTTGAATTTCATCAAATAATTTTTCACATCTGATGAAATGATCATATTTTTCTTTCACTTTATGTATATGATGGATTACATTTATAGATTTTATTATGTTGAACCAACCCCTCATCTCTGATTGTAATGGATATATTTTTAATATGTTCTTATATTCTGTTTGTCAGATTTTTATTGAGATTTTTGCATCAATGTTTATGAGTGAGATTGGTCAGTAATTCTCTTTCTTTGTTGGGACTTTGTGTGGTTTTGGAATCAGGGTGACTATAGCTTCATAAAAAGCATTTGGCAATGAGTCTTCTGATTCTATTATGTGAAACACATTAAGGAGTATAGGTATCAGCTCTTCTTGGAAGTTCTGATAAAATTCTGCATTAAAACCATGAGGTGCTGGGCTTTTTGGGTTTGGTGGGTTTTTATGACAGTTTCTATTTCCTCATGACTTATAGTTCTATTTAAATTGTTCACATGGTGTTGATTTATTTTGGTAAATGGTACTTATCTAAAAACAAGTCCATTTCTTTTACATTTTCCAACTTTGTGACATATAAACTTTTGTAGTACTATCTAATGATTCTCTGAATTCCCTTAGTGTCTGTTGTTATGTCCCCCTTTTTCATTTCTGATCTT
>NC_022026.1:31770332-31772357 GCF_000317375.1 Microtus ochrogaster
GCTCTCCAATGGATCTTCTGGTATAAGATCACCGCCTCTTGCTGGCCAGGGACCTCACAGACAAAAGGTCTAGCTTGCTAGGCTCAGTGAAACAAAGGAACTCCCTCCCAGTTGCACTTACCACCCTGTCCCAGCCCCCAAACAGGCTGAGCTGGGAGATCTTCTGGCCCCGATGAAATGAAGGGTTGTCTGGGGGCAAGCTGGGATGGGAATTGAGAGTCAGTAGCCGTCCAGAGATGCCTCTGCAGAATGACCAGAAAGTTTAGGGGGTTGAGGAATGTCTGTGCTCCCTTTCAGGGGCTTCTGCCACTGCTAGTCAAGAACACACTCATCCCACTGATGGATCTTCTGGTATAGCATCAGGGCCACTTGATGGCCAGGGGCCTTGCAGAAAAAAGGCCTAGCTTGCTACTTGCAGGCTTAGTGAAACCAGGGAGAGGACTCTTGGAGGTGTAAGGACTCAGCAAACAAAAGGGCAAACTTGGGGGCAGAGAGGAGGGTTGTGCAGAGCCAGGAAGCCCCTGCAGCAGAAGCTGGAGGTGCCGTGAACTCCCCTCCGGCTGAGAGGGTGCACACTCACCCCTCTGGATGGGTATCCTCAGTGTAGGGGCAGGAACTGTTCCTGGGTCAAAGACCTCACAGACAATAAGGCCAGCTTGAGGGAGCAGGGATGTGTGGAACAGAGAAGCCCCTGCAGCAGAAGCTGAAGGGGACCAGTGATCCTTTTCTGGTTGTTCTGCCCCACCCGGGATGGCATCCACTCAATTTTCTGAAAGGTTGTCCTTAGCACAGGAACAGGACTATTGGAGGTCGAAGGACCCCACAGATAAAAGGGTGAACTTGGGGGGAGGGGAGGGTTGTGCAGAGCCAATTAGCCCCTGCAGCGGGAGCTGGAGTTGCTGTGCACTCTCCTCTGGCCAGGTGGGTGAATGCTCACCCCTCTGGGTGGGTAACCTCAGTTTCTAATTTTTCTACAATGAACATTTATTACTTTTATGATGAGTTTTATCTTCACTGAACTCAAGCTGCATAAAGTAATTTCCAGGTATTCACATAAAATGGAAAAGTAATTATTTCTTGGTTAAAGCCTATAAGAGAAAACCCACAAATTAAATCATAAAATATTGTGTACAATAACACATAACAGCTAGCAAACCTTTGGAGGTATCAATGGCACTTTGGAAATGGTTAGCTGAAGGAACAATTAAACAATGGTTATTAGCAGGAGAGAAACTGCACCATTAGAACAGCAGGTACAAGAACAACTATATAGTCACCATATGGAAAAATCAACAAGCCCTTGGAAATCTCCTGTATTTGTTGTTAAAAAGAAATCTGGAAAACAGAGAATGGTGACACACCTAATAGATGTCAACATTGTAATTTAACCTATGGGTCCTTTACAATCTGGAATTCTTTTGCCTTCTTTATTACCTCAAGGATGGCCTCTTATAGTTAATAATTTATAAGATTTTTTTTTCATTATACCTCTACAAGAAGAGGACAGAGAAAAATTTACCTTCACAATGCCTACTTATAATAATTTTCAGCTTACTATGCGATATCAATGTCCGACAAGGAATGCTCAACAGCCCCACCCTATTCCAATACTTTGTAAGTCAGTAAGTGGATATAATACAAAAACAATTTACTAAATCTTTAACTTATTATTACATGGATGACTTTTTGCTATCTTATTCAAATGTAGATACTTTAGAAAAAAATGTTTGAAGAAATAAAGAAAGTTTTGACTAAATAAAGACTACAAATTGCTCCTGAAAATATGTAAGGAGGAGATTCTGTCAATTTCCTAGGTTATGAAATAGGTTTACAAAAAATTAGAACACAAAATGCACAAATTAGGAGAGACTAATTCTGGAAACTTAATGACTTACAAAGATTGTTAGGAGACATTTCTAGTCAATGACCGGCAGTTGGGATAACATCTGATCTAATAATTCATTTAAACAAAACCGTAGAAGGTAACAAAGTCTTAAATAGTCCCTGGGAATTACCAGGTAAAGC
>NC_022026.1:31774024-31774743 GCF_000317375.1 Microtus ochrogaster
TAATTATACATTACATTTTAAAATGAACGACACAATCACAATACCTTAACCAAGAGCAGAAATATACATATGGCAAAATTGACCTTAAATTTGTATCAATAAACAAGATCCATGCTGTTGCAAATCTCTATAGCATATCCCTTTTTAAATGTAAAAAATCATTTATAAACAATATTTGGGATTTTGGGCACAGTACTTGCCAAACTGCTTTCTGCTGTTTATTGAGTGAAGTAATCTTTTGATGGGTGTTCAAGAAGGCCTCTCAGGGGGTCTTGGTCCACTAAACTACATTAGTCTGGAAGTATTTCATAGGTTCTCATCCTCTGTGTAAACAAAAGTAAGACCTCGTTTCCAAAGCAACATATCTTCAGAACCAAATTTTGAAGATAAGATGCATTTAAATTATGTATGGTGGTTTAGCTTAGCAATCCCCAAAATCAAATGCCTCTCTGCAGTGAAAAAAGAAAGCACAGTAGTATATATAATCCAGACTCTCTGTGGCTTCATGTGGCTTATTATTTTACTTCTTTTAATCTGTGACTGTCTATACTCTGTCTCTTTAAAGTCTGTCTTTTATAAAACATTTACTTCCTTTTATAATTCTCTATAGTCATTTTCCTCTCTCTTCCAAGTCTATGTACATTTATTTATAGCTGTTACACATTTCAATGTTCTTTATGTTTGAATATGTCCTATTGTATATCTGTAATTCTTTATTG
>NC_022026.1:31775073-31776877 GCF_000317375.1 Microtus ochrogaster
AAAAAAATGAGGCTAAACTTTGTTTTTTAATGTATAGAGTTCCTTTTAATTCCTTTTCAAGTCCTCTAAGGTTATATGTGGATTTAGTCAACCACATTGGAGCCAATTTGTTGGAAGAGAGAGCCACTTATTGATTTTCAACTGCTCATCCCTGAAATAACAACACAGATACTATATTAATTAAATCACTGAAGAGCCCATTAGCTCTAGTTTCTTATTAGCTCACACTTACATCTGAATTTAACAAATTTCTAGTAATCTGTGTACTACCATGTGCTGGCTCCAGCAGGGCTACATGGCTTCTCTCTGATTCTGACCTTCTTTTTCCCAGCCTCAGTTTAGTTTTCCCCACCTAGCTAAGATTTGCCTTACTATAGGTCAAAAGCAGTTTCTTTATTCATCAATGGTAATCACAGAATACAGAGGGAAATGTCACACCAGTAGCCTATACATTCTATACTGATCCAAATAAATCATGAAAGGAAGGTTACAAGTCAGAAAATTTAAGTAAGATGGAACAAAACTGTCATAATTCTGTCCAAAAGGCAGAATTATATGCAATTCCCATAGTATTAAGGGATTAAAAAAACTCTCAATATAGTCACTGAGTTTCAATATGCAGAAAGAGTTGTCTTACATATTGAAACTACTTAATTAGTACCAGATAATGCAGAATTGACTTTATTATTCATTTGGATTCAAGTTATAATAAGGAATAAGCTTTGACCCATATACATAACACACAACCAATCCCATATGTGTCTGTCATGTCTTTTAGCCCAAGGTAATGCTGAAATTGATTGATTATTGACTGGAAATGTGTTGAAGACCTCATAATTTTATAATAAACATCATGTCAATAGCAATTGTTTTAAAGAATGAGTTTTCTTTTTGATTTATTACATCGGTTAGTTCTCTTATTTCTCTGTTAAGTTTCTGTCTTGTTGACCTGTCCATTGGTGAGAGTGGAGTGTTGAATTCTCCTACAATTATTATGAGGAGTTTGATGTATTACTTAAGTTTTAGTAATGCTTATTTCACATATGTGTGTGGTCTTGTCATATGAAATAAACAGACATCTATAGAACATTTTACCCAAACACAAATCAATACACCTTCTTCTCAGAACCTAATGGAACCTTCTCTAAAATTGATCAAATACTCAATAACTAAGCAAACCTCCATAGACACAAAAAACTGGAGTAACCCCCTGTGTCTTATTGCATAACCAAGGATTAAAGTAAGAATTTAACAACAATACTACTCTCAAAAAGCCTACAAACTCATGGAAATAGAACAGTCAACTACTGAGCCTACCCTGGGTCAAAAAAGAAATAAGAAAAAAATTAAATACTTCCTTGAATTCATCAAAAACTTCATAGCAATAAGTGCCCACATATAGAAAATAGAGAAAGATCACATTAGTTACTTCACAGCACAGCTGAAATCTCTAGAACAAAAAGAAGCAGACTCACCCAGAAGCAGGAGAAGACAGGAAATAATCAAATTTGGGGATGAAATCAACAAAATAGAAAAAAATAAAATAATACAAAAATAAGTGAAACAAAAACTGGTTCTTTGAGACAATAAACAAAATTGACAAACCCTTATCCAAACTAATCAAAAGGTTTAGAGAGAACATCCAAATTAATAAAATCAGAAATGACATGGGGAACTAACAACAGACACTGAGGAAATACAAAGAATCATTAGATCATATTACAAATCCTATGCTCCATAAAATAGAAAGAAAAAGGATATTGCCAAACTTGTTTTATGAGGCTACAATTACCCTGATACCAAA
>NC_022026.1:31778227-31779039 GCF_000317375.1 Microtus ochrogaster
GAGACCTCTTCCTAAATATAACTCCAGTGTCACAGACAGTGAGAGCAACAACAAATAAATGATACCTTCTGAAACTGAGAAGCTTCTGTAAAGCAAAGGACACAGTCAATAAAACAAAAAGGCATCCTACTGAATTGGATATTATCTTCAGCAACCCCACATCAGAAAAAGGACTGATCTCCAAGATATATGAAAAACTCGAGAAATTAGACAGTAAAATTCTAAGTAACCCAGTTTAAAAATAGGGTTCTGAACTAAACAGAATTATCAACAGAAGAATTTCAAATGGCCAAAAGACACTTAAGGAAATGTTCAGCTTCCTTAGCTATCAGGGAAATGCAAATAAAAACAACTCTGAGATACCATCTTACACCTGTCAGAATGGCTAAGACCAAAAACAACAATGACAGCTTATGCTGGAGAGGATGGGGAGTAAGGAGAACACTTATCCAATGCTGGTGGGAATGCAAACTTGTACAAACACTTTGAAAATCTGTATGGTGGTCTCTCAGAATATTGGGAATCAACCTACCTCATAGTCCAGCAATACCACTCTTGGGCAGATACCCAAAAGTTGTTCAATCATACTACAAAAGCATTTGTGCAACTATGTTCGTAGAAGGATTATTTTTATTATCCAGAACCTGGAAGCAACCTGGATGCCCCCAAGTGAAAAATGGATAAAGAAAATGTGGCACATTTACACATTAGAATACAATCAGCGATAAAAAGAAATGACATCTTGAATTTTGCATGCAAATGGATGCAATTAGAAAACTCATCCTGAGTGAGATAACCCTGACACAAAAAAA
>NC_022026.1:31780264-31780993 GCF_000317375.1 Microtus ochrogaster
GCCATCATGGGTATACCTGCATATGTCTCTAAGAAAATGAAACAGTTTTTGCTTATTATAATATGAAACTTATTACAAATATAGCAAACAATCCTACAGGACAAGAAGTTATAGGAAGTGCAAATAGAAATACAAATGATATGTTAATCAACCACCAAAGGATGGAAAATACCACCAGAAATTGATTGTATAATGCTTTGTTAACCTTGACTTTTCTTAACGCTTATGAGAAAGGACCGATGATAGCAGAGAGACATTGGATAATAGAAAAATCTTCTGAATTAAATCAGCTTGTGTATTTCAAGGACGTGTTGCTCTCTGACTGGAAATATTGAGAAGCGCTGTACTGGGGATGTAGTTTTACTCTTTTTTTCTATAGGAGCAGAAAAGTTATAAATACCATCAAAATTAATAAAGATTAATTTTGAAAAATAGCAAATTCTTGAGACAGATAAATTATTGTTCATCCATAGAGGTGACAATCATACATGTGGTAAAGAAAACACATTAGGGCTGGGGTAAAGTTCTGTTCTTCTCTTTGAAGAAAAATACTCATCTTCAAAAAGTCAATGTCCTTGGACATTTAGATGCCTAAAGAAGAAACGATAGGTATCCAGAAAGAATCACCAAATAACGGGAAATCTGACTTCTGGTATTATATCTTATACAGTGCAAAATTTCATTACCTGAATATATATCAATATCAATACACACACACATATACATATA
>NC_022026.1:31781210-31781735 GCF_000317375.1 Microtus ochrogaster
ATTCAGAGTTTCTATTTCATAACAGGAGCCATCTGGTATGAGACAGAGAAAAGAAAGAATTCAGGATAGATTTTATATTTTCTCATAAGTATTTTTGTTTTTATTGTACCTTTCATTGAATACATATCTAAAGAATCTAACCTATATTTTTTATTAAAATAAACAGTTGATAATAATAGTTTTTAAGGAGTAGAGATTTGTATTATATTTTTAAATGAGCTATATTTGTACAATATCTTGAACAATATTAGAAACGTATGTACAATATGTTTTAGTAAATTAATCTAAAATTTGTATCAATATATAAAATTTGTATACAATATACAAAAGTAAAACCAATATAAAACATGTAAAAATTATAGATGATTTTAAAAATTTTTAAAAATAAAAATCAACAGCTCATAAAACTTTATCCAAAGTTGAACACATGTTTGGACACAAAGTAAGTCTCAACAGATGCAAGAAGATTGAAAAACCACTCTGCATTTCATTTAAATATCATGGACTAAACCTAAATACCAACAA